>NC_039261.1:6758231-6808231 GCF_003368295.1 Carassius auratus | reverse complement strand
GGACTGGCGGCAGGAGTTGCCGGAGCTGCTGATCCGGCTCCAAAGGCAAACACACTATTGTTGTTTCCTGATGCTCCAAATCCACCAGTGCTTCCAAACTGGAAACCTCCTTCAAAAATAACAAGTGGGGTAATAGTTATATAGATGCACACAAATAACTAGTGGGTTATTTGCAGGCTTTACAAGATAGCATGGTGGTCAATTTCATCCTCAAAATCTCAGTTTGAACTTGTAAATCCAAAATGATTTTGGTAGTACTTTGAAAGTAAAATGCAGTTAGGACATAGCTAAATGTGTTGTGTGAATTGACTTTAGAATTATTATTTTTTCGGATGATGTTAACAAGTCTCTGACCTTGGCCGGTGGAGGAAGCAGTAGATCCAAACGTAGGTGCAGGGTTGGCTTGCTGACCGAATACAGGAGCAGAACTGGGTGTAGCTCCGAAAGCAGAAGCTGGGGAAGCAGTTGCGGAGAATGAAGGTGCTGCTGACGCAAATGCAGGAACACTGGGTTGAGATGCGCTTTGTCCAAAGATGGGAGTCTGTCCAGAGCCAAAGCCAGATTGAGGTGTGGCAGAACTGAAGACAAATGGAGAAGGGTTGGCAGGTGGAGCTGGAGCTGCAAGAGATAAGTGAAATTAGACACATTTGTACACCGTGACATCCAAAAGGTCAAAAGCCAACTATAGGAATTTTGGTGGCAAACTAACCGTTAGAGGCTGAGGTGGAGGACGCAGCAGCACCAAAAGTAAAAGCAGGGGAGGAGGAGTTTGTGCCCGAGCCAAACTGAAAAGGCTGTGCTGGGGCAGGTGCAGCAGGAGGTGCAGCGGGAGGTGCCGGCTGGCTATCCTGCGGCTGCTGTCCAAACACAAAAGTCTTTGCCATGGTTTGTTCAGAGGAGGTATTCTGGCCAAATACAAATGTACTTGAGGGAGCAGGTGTGGGAGCCAGGGAAGAGCTAATGGGAGTGCTGAAAAGGCTGGGGGTGGAGCTGGAGGAAGCTGGGGTACTTGAGGAGTTGGCCATAAAGCCAAAAGTGGGCTTTGGAGCAGATGTGTCTGAAAAGCATATAGTTGTAGAGTAAAACTGAGGTACTACTAGAACATACAACTAAAGAAATAAGGAAATTAGAAAAGATACCATCTCTCACCTGTCATACTTTGTCCAAAACTAAACGATGGCTTTGGAGGTTCTGCTGACTCAGCAGGTTTCCCAAATGTGAGCGTAGGCTTGGGAAAATCCTTTGGAGGGTCCGGCTCACCGAAAGAGAAGCCCAAGGTTGGTGCCGGTTTGTCAGCTTCCTTGGAAGCACCAAATAAGAACCCAGTGGGGGGTAGAGAGGTGTCCTTTTTCTCTTCTGTTTTTCCAAAGGTAAAGGTGGACGTCACCGGCGTTTGCTCTTTCGTAGATGATTCCCCAAACTTTGTTGCAGAAGATTCAGCTACTAAAGACTTGCCAAAAATAGGAATGACGTTTGCTGCCGTCGTTGTGGTGGTGATTGAAACGGTTTCTGAGGAAGCAGGAGCATCATCTTTCTCAGCTTTGGACTGCGGCACAGAGAAACTAAATGATGAATTTGAGCTTCCTTTCTCACTGGGTTTAGCTCCAAACAAAAATGAGTTTTCTGTGCCAGAAGCTTGAGAACTGAAATTGATTCCATTACTGCCACCAAATTTAAATCCTGCACTAGAATCCTGAGATTTAGTCTTTTTTTCAAGCGAGTCATCCATTGATGAACCAAATGTAAAGGCCTTTGACACGGTCTCTTTTGTTGCTGTGGAATCTGATGAGGAACTACCAAGTTTTACCCCACCAGAAGCTGCATCCGAGGAGAAGCCTCCAAATTTGAAGCCCTCTGATTTGGAGGTTGAGTCGGAGGACCCAAATCCAAATGTAAACCCTCCCGTGGTGGAAGTAGTATCTGAGAATGTGCCTCCAAACTTCAGCCCAGCAGAGGTCAAATCCGTAGAGCCGGTACCAAACTTAAAACCGGATGAACTTGAGTCTGTACTGTTGGACTGAACGCCAAATGATGAACTGAAACCTGAAAAAGAAACGAGATTTCTGGTCATCAGCTTGTTTCTACTAAACAGAAAGAAACAGCTTCGAAGTCTCCTGACTTCTGGAAATATCATTGCAAGGCACTTTACCTTTGGACTCTATTTTAGCTCCTGGTTTTGCTGACGTGCAGGCCACACACTGCTGGTCCTCTGCCTTATTCTGAACACAGCACACCTCACACTCCCAGCTCCCCTCAGGTTTCTTGAACTTGTCCCCAAATCCTGCAGCGCTTGCAGGTGCAGAGGCTGGAGTCAAGACAGCTGTGGCTACAGCTCCTATAATACACCAAGGAGTAAAACATCAGGTATGCAAATATTTTTGAATTAAAGGTAAATACTTCTCTACTATTCCATGGATTTTACAGGGCATTAAAATGTTTTAACTCTTAAAACCTGCACAACTGAAACTTTACCTGGTTTAGAGCTCTGACAGGCTACACATTTCACATCCTGTGCCTTGTTTTGAACCATGCATACATCACAATCCCAAGACCCTTCTGGCTTTTTAAATTTGTCCCCAAATCCTAACAGTCCAGTTGCTGAAGAAGCAGTTGTTGTGGTGGTTGTAGAAGAGGTGGAAGAGAGGGTGGATGAGGACTCAGAAACAGCTGGTAGAGTCAGGCTGGATTTTACTCCAGTCCCAGGTTTGGCCGTGTCACAAGCTACACATTTAACTACATCCGGTTTGTTCCTTACTAAACATGTGTCACAGTCCCAGCTACCAGCTGGAGGAGCGAAGAGGGAACTGATGCTTGAAAGAGCTCCTGTGGATTTACTGTCCGGTTTAGAGGAAGAGTCTGTGTTGGGTTGTGGAGCGAGACAAGCCACACATTTTTTGTCCGAGGACTTGTTTTGCAATAGGCAAGTGCCACAGCTCCATGACCCTGCAGGTGGCCTAAACTTATCACCAAAACCAAGAGGAGCAGAGGATGTTGATGCAGACAGTAAAGGCTTATCAACTGAGTTCCGAGCAGGAGACGCAAATCCTGAAAACAAGAAAAGGATATAAATATGCAACTTAACTATATAAAACTTAACATGGAAAAATCAGAAGCAAATCTTACCAGGTCCTTTAAGTATGTCCAATACACTGCCCTGCTTTAAGACTTTCGCTGGTTTGAAGGGTCCTTCAAACTCCTTTTCTTCACTGGCCACTGATTTGACTGCAAAACATGCAGAAAATAAATAAACACAGTAACATAACTTTGAATGAAAATGTCTACTTTGCAAATCAAAACTTACCTGGTGCTACTGTTGGAACAATTTTCCCATTGGAGTAAGAGGGGCCTGTTTTCATAGTAGGCGCACTGAAGGTGAATCCAGACTGAAAGGAAGAATCTTAATTATTACAGATACTTGCTCCGTATGAAACAAAGGGTAAGAGAATGAAGGAGACCTACTGATGGAGAGAAAGATGGAGGACTAGCAGCTGTTGCCTTGACGATAGGCGAAGAGAACGTGAAGGGAACAGATGGTGGTGTGGATGGTGCTGCTGACTCCTTATTAAACAAATAAAAACGATGCATTACAAATACTCATCCACCATGACTGCTATGTAACTATCAGTTTGACAAGTCAAGACTACATCAGACAGAACGCACAATTCTGAAGGGGTCAGAGGGGTGGAAATACCTTATTTGCTACCAGTTCCTCTGAGACAATTATAAGTGGTGTTGTGCTCGAGGTGAGTGAAGAGGTTGGGGGTGGAGAGGAGAAATTAAATGTTGGTAAAGTAAAATTGCTGGGAAGAGAGGCAGGTGGAAGGTCTGGTTCCTCAGCAACCTGGAAGGAGAACAGATTATATGAGCATCAAACCATCCCTCTAGACCGCTTCAAAACAAGTTCTATTCAAAAGCATATAACCAGAAGGTTCTCTTACCTCATCTTCAGGTCTTTTGGATGAAGGTCTAATGGCCCTTTCCCTCTTCATTTTGCCCCCTCCTGAACCAGCACTGCTGGTCACTGGGGTGCTGGATAGGGGGTAGGACAAACTGCTTGTGCTGGAGACAAAGAAATATGCAAGTGATGACACGAACAGTTCCCGGTCCGATCCAAAACAAAAACATTTTAAAAATACCACAAAAAACTGGTTGGTCACTCTTACCTGGGAGAGGGAGCCTGGGCACGATCTGAAACTGAAGGGGATTGTCTGACCGGCTACAAAAGGCAGAGAACACAGATCAAAAAACACAGACACCATTGCTCTAATCCACTTAATTACAGTGTAAGGCTTTTTCCACAGTTTAAGCTTTAGATGAACAATGCACTATCAATAAGATTTTTCAATGTTTTGTTTTGTGTCTTTATGCTGAGCAAGGCTGAATTTATTTTAAACAATTAAAGTAGCAGTTTTGTGAAATTATAAGTTAAAATAAGTTTTCTATTTTAATACATCTTAAATTGTCATTTAATCCAGTAAAAATACAGCTAAATTTTCAGCAACCATTACTTCAGTGTTGGCGCTCAAGAAACATAACAGGAGAAAACTGTTCTGCTGCTTAATATTTGTGGAAACTCTGTACCACTTTGGTAAATAGATAAAAATAGATAAAATAAAATAGTATTTAGAGGTCTTTACGGTCAGGTTTGATCAAAATCAAGCTTTTTTGTTGAATAAGATTTTTTTAAAGAAATTGAAATATAGGTGTCGAAATAAATGTCTAATTTTGTCACATTTTCCTGGTTAAATTACATTAAAAAAGAACAAATACAGTTATATTTTTGTATTTATTAATATTTAATATTTTTAATACTAATTAGGGATGTCAAATTTCGATTATTTCCATGATCGTCGTTTAAATTAACGATCAATTAATCAATTAATCGTTAACCATAATACTGCAAAATGCGTCTATTGCAGGCACGCAGTCAGCGGTATGACAGGATGTGCAAAAGCCACACACACACACACAAAACGCTTTCTCACTTGAATTAAAGAGGTTTTAGTCTGAATAAAATGCTAGTAGCAGGATTATAAAATGAATAGATGCGATTATGATCATTTGATAAAATGAAGAGAGCGCGCCATACTTTTGAGGTCATTTTACTTTGTTGACAGTTTCCAATCCTGCACGGAGAACGCGCCTCTTTAAATGGTTTTGTGGTGCTCGTTGTTGTATTTTAAAGCACAATTGCAATGTTTTCAACTGACATTATTGTATAAAATTATCCGAAATGTGGAGCACGTGTGACTGCGCTGCACATTAAGTGAACTACATCGCCGATGCTGCACCAAAACACAGTTGCTCACATTAATTTGATCCTGCTGGATTCTGTCCTAGAAAATGTCAGATTTTTAAAAATCCGGCATACAGCGCATTAGATCGTGACAGTGCATGCGTGCACACGAGGATGAGCGAGCGGGGCTTTGGCTAGATTTATTTGGAGGTTATTGCTCATGTCTCATTCGGCACAAATCGAAATGTTTCCATATTCGCAATATATTTGAATGTTAAACTATTATTTATAATGTAAACTAGGCTTGTACTTAACACGCATTCGCATATAGACGGAAAAGATGATCCTCTTCATATGAGCAAAAACGCGCCCACACTTCTGTTTTAAATCCGTTAATCTTAATTAACCTATTTAAGTCGGATATATTTCGTATAGGCGATTTAAAAAAAAAAAAAAAAAAATGAAAACAAATTGTTATTTTTATTTTGGGCCTATTACTTAGTAGGCTATACATTTTCCTTAAAGCATCCCATTTTGTCCCAGGGCTTAGAACCTGTGCCCTAGTCAGGTCCATGCAGAAACTTGTGAACGATGCTCGGCGTCACCGTTTAGTGACAGCAGTGAATGCTCCGGGAATGTGTCGGTCACAGCGCCTATTAATCGCTGTTTTGAATCCAGCAATTATTTATTTAGAAATGATAAGATCTGATTATGACAAGTGTGGTATAAAAGCTTTGTTTATTAGAGGAATAATAGGTTAACTGGAAAATGTTAGATCACGACCATGCTTTTGGACCCCATAGTCTTCATTTACGCGGCTTTGTTCTGGTTTGCCGGTTGGTCACGAATTTCCACAAATTCAGTATATTTAGGCATCGTTTCTTTTCCTAAATCTTCATAGTCTAACCCTCTAATTTCCCAGGTTTATTTTATTATCTTTCGCTTTTAATAACTGTTTTCGCATCTCTTACTGTGGTAAACATGGGAAGGGAAATTAAAGATTTCATGAATTAAGAATTTGTTCGATTTATTAATTTGTTCCCTTATTTCACTTAAATCATGGGTTATTTAGGGAACAAAATTAATGAAACCTGGACAATTGCCACATTAATAATTCGTAGGAATGAATAGACTAACTGTCCTGTCACTGTGTCCCGCAGCCCTGCAAAGCGCACGATATAAAACAGTTATCTGATGAAATGATTAGTAACTACATTTCTATTGCATTTAATGTTGAAGAACTTTTATGTTGTTTCTATTTTAATGTACTTTAAAGTTTAAATCACATTAAAAGCTTAATTTGTACATTGTGAATGAATGATGATGCTTTTATATATCGTCACCGTCACTCACAGCCGCTCGCACGTGTTGAGTGCGCATGAGCCGCACGCAGCCCAACATTGAATCGGTTAACCGACCATCGATAGCCTTAATCGATTGCATCTCTTATCGACAATTAATCGATCATCGATTAATCGTTGACATCCCTAATACTAATTATACATTTCATAGTGTATTTAAATCTTTTTATATTTATTCCAAAATAATAACTAAAAAGGCAGTAACAATTTTGAACAATTTTCTACTTTTACAGCATTTATTGATCTTAGTTACCGTAATATTAATTTCAACATTTACTAATGCACTATTAAAAAAAGGTGTGTTTGTTAACATTAATTCATGCACTGTTAACTAACATGAACTAACAATGATCAGCAGTATGTTACTGTCATAACTAATGTAAACAAATAATATAAGCTATAATAAATGTTCATTGTAAGTTCATGTTAGTTAACTCATTAAATGACACTATTCTAAAATGTTACCAATATTTTTCATTTGTGAACTGATGTTCAGCTGTTCTTTTTAATAGTCAACTTATTTTGGGTCATCGTCATAAAAGCTCTGTAAACACTGCCAAAGACACAAAGATATATCTTTCATTTTATCATGCTGAATACTCACTAAAAACTGACGCAGTCATCACATTTTCAGACCATTTCAAGTTTTATCTTGACGTGACGAAGTGATATCCAAGCGGATGAGTTGTTTACTTTATAATTAGTCAATAATGCCATTTTCTTCTTTCAGATCGAGAGCTTGCATGAAAACAAGAGGCAGGATCTAACACATGAACCTATCACATTCATTCATAACTGATCATGATTATAACGCGATGGAGACATTTCCTCCCCTCATGTGACTTTCCCACATTCATTCTCAATTACAACCCAGAAGTCACGGCACACTTTAGAATCGCTGTTGTAAGTCTGTGGACTGAAGAGGGCCAAGCCTCCGCTGTAACTTTACCTGTGGGTGTCACTGCTGGACAGTGTTACTTCATATAAATGAGTGACTTGTATACTTTTAATGCCATATTTAGTAATATTTGTGATTTGTTTATAATATTGATTATTTTGTCATCCAATTTGAAATCCAGAACTCCCCTGCCAAATATGCCCCTCCTTTCAGTTGTTTCATAGTCATAAGTTGAATTCTAATGTAGTATGCATTGTGATAAATATTGAACTCACAGTCTCCTTGTTGCTTTTCTCCACTCCTCTGTTCACTCCACCTGGAGTTAGTGATGGTCTGAAGGACATCGAGCGGTTACCAGACACTGCAGCAGCTGCAGGGACCACCAGCTTCTGCACAGGAGGGACTGATGGCTCCAGCTGTGTGTCAATGTAACAACATTACAAATACAGCAGACACTTCAACAGTTCCCTACACCACTGCACAAAGGACATCAGGCTATCCATTTTCTGAGCAATATAAAAAAATAATTGTTACTACTATAAAGGGATACAGTACAGAGATTTTACAATTCTCAGTCCATAATTTCAAGATCTGAATACAAGTTGTGTTAAACATTGCAAGCTCATGGACATCAAATGCATGTACACCTCTTCTATGATTTATCAAGTTAGCTAACTTTATCTGCAAAACAACACACTCACAGCCCTGGATATTTTGGACCATGTTCATCCACCACAAATGGTTATTACAGGCTTTAGGTTTCTAGTGTTGGGTGAATAGGCACATTGTTTGGGATTAGTAGCCAGCTGCCACAGTTGTTAACAGTTAAAGACAGGCAGCAGAAGCAAAGTAAAACTTGGCAACTTTACAAGACGCATTAAGGTACAGTAGTAAATGGCTTCTATACATGAAAACCATGTATGGATTTTTTTTCCCGACAGCCACATTCAACCCCATTTTATCGGACACCTTAAAATCTTAAACCGCTGTGTGTATTGAGGCACAAGACTTACCCGTTTCCTCTTTGCCTGGAAATTTGAAATGTCAAGGTCTGTGTGATTCAGTGACTAAAAAAAAAAAAAAACGTTTAAAGACTGTGTAAACTGAAAACTCACCTGAAGTGAAATTCTAATTATTGTAATACTTACAGCGGACAGAGGTGATGAAACCGTAGACGGTATTCGTTTTGCATCCTGCAAGGTTACCAAAAACGTTTTATGAAATGCTTTTGTTGTTTTGCCCAAATTTAATGGAATAAATGTTTAACGTCTGCTTAATTTACAGAAACATTCAGTCAACTTTTTAACACTTTATTCTGGAGCCTTATTCTAGTAATTGTGAGTTTTATTTTTAATCCATATATCAAAGCTCAGTAAACGCACAGCAAGAGGACTGGACATGCGCTCCAGGGACTGTAGGATGCGTCTCGCTGTGGCACTGGTAACTCCACAGGGTTGAGCTCCAGCTGGCTTTGCCTTTATCTGTCTTCTAACAGGAGGCTGTATAACAACAGACCAGAATTCCGGACGAGTCAAAACGGAACAAAAAGCAAAGGCCTTTCAGTTTAAAATTTTATATTAAATAATAGCACTGGCCTATGAAACAAGAGTCAATCACTGGCGTGATTGTTCAGACCTGGTAAGGTGTAGCCGGGCGTGAACGAGCCGATCTCATCGCAGCAGCTCCTCCATACGTGGTCTTCCCCGGGTAGAAGGGTGAATCCCCCAACTGACTAGAGTTCAATACTGAACTGTTCAACACTGACTGTAAGAGAACAAACACGCCTAACATTAATCTCATCTCAGTAAAACGCATATTCACAAGTCATACTGAGACAAGACAACTAGGACATTCAACTGCTCGTTCATTTTTTTAATTATGCACCATTATTAGAATGTAAGATATATTTTTTATATTTTTTAACTATGTCTTAATGTCTTATGCTCACCAAGCCTGTATTAATTTTAATAAAACAAAGTAAAACCAGTAATATTGTAAAATATAATTTAATAATGTCTCATAAATCATTCTAATATTACATTGATAGGTGCATTGCTAATCAAAGATGCAAAGAGCTGTGCTGCTTAATATAACTGTAATTTAATGCAACAAAACTTACAATTCAATGCATGCTTTTATTTTTGTGATATTAACTTAAATCTTACTGACCCATCAACCTTGACTTAAGGTCCCAGAAAAATAGGAATTACTTACTGATGAAGAAGTGCCAAAGACTGACAGGTTGAAGGCTGGTTTCTTGAGCCCAGAGTGGGTTGTCTGCGATCCAGAATGTGTGCGTTCTGTCTCTGGGGACCAGAGGACCGGCACAGTCTTTGACATGGGAACATCTGGAAGAAGATTAAGACCTGCTCTTAGTTGTGGCTATATCTAGTTTAGATTGTTCTAAACAACTCAAATCAAATGCCTAGCATTAACACTTATTTACTGGTTTCTGTTTAGAAATGTGGTTGCTCACCTTTATCAGATGCACGTGATGAAAAGCCACTGGTAGTCGAGATGTTGTCATCCTCATGCTGAGAGCTGGAGTCCTTAATCTCTTTCACCAGGGAGAAGTTGGAGGTTACAGCAAAAGGGCTCCCTGAGAAGGGTGCTGTGGACGTGGAGGGCTGAGAGAAGTGGGAGCTTGCGCCGCCTAACGCAGGGGAACCATCCAGGGAGGGGAAGTGCAGGTGGGTGCGATTGAGCGGGGGTCTCGACAGAGCTTCCGGGAAGTTCAGTGACGCTTTGCTTGTAGATGGTTCTGAAAAATGAATTAAGCATTTAATCTCAAGAATGCAGGGAACATAGCTCTCTAGGTTATGGAATAGCTGTGTGTATCTACCGAACAGCACAAACTCATACCTGTGTTACTTGTGCTCGGCTCTGGAGAATCTCGTCCATCTGGGAGTGGGGTGACTTCGTCATTGCCGTTGGGGGGAGGAGCCACGTTATTCCGGTCCACCCCGACTGTGCCGTTATCACCCTCTTGAACTTCTCCATTTTTGAAATATTTCTGCAGCCAGGAGGGGACTATGCTCTTCACTGTATCTGTCACTCGACTGATCAGGCCAGGCTGCTGCAGGAGCCAATAAAACAAAATGAGCAAATCCAGTTATAAAAGACTAAGGGCCGTTTCATAGTCAACGCGAGCAAGCAACGCGAGCGACGCGCTCCCTTTCATAGTCTAAACAGTGAACGCAAGCGTCACGGGTGATGCGTGTATGCAATACACCGCTCAGGCAACAGGGGGTAGTAGAGTGGGGTGATATTAGTATAGTCGGGTCGCGTGATATTCAGATCACAATGGCAACTGAAGAGGAGTGTATTCTGTTGCTGATGAACTATCGTATGTGGATGAATACGTATAAGTTCGCATAATTTTTCCTCTTCGCCCGCCACTGTATTCAAACTAGGGATGCACCGAAATGAAAATTCTTGGCCGAAACCGAAAAGCGAAAAAGAGAAAACCAAGGCCGAAAACCGAAACACCGAAAGAAATTATGACAATTATTAGTACCATTGCATTTATTGCTATGACAGTGTACTAACTTTACTAAAATTAAGACATTGCAATTGCATAAATTAATATTAAAGTTTCAAAGATAATTACAATTACATAACTTATTTAAAAAAAAAAAAACATTAAAAAAAACTTAATTACAAATTATGCAAATATGTATTAAGCACATTGCAACAATACACAGTATAAAATAAAATTCAAACAAAAAATTTATCCCACTCATGTGTATATTTAATAATAATGTACGGCCGTGTTGTTTCGGTGATAAAAGTCTATCGGCCGAAAACCGAAAAGGCCATTTTCGGCGGCCGAAATTTCGGTGCATCCCTAATTCAAACCTTCTTCTTCTGTAAACACAATATACTTGAATTAATGTACAATACTTGCAATGTCGCCCCCACCGACAACGCATAGTATTGCGTGAATCGGCGCGTCGCGCATCAAAAACTAGGAAAACACATTTGGCTACGCACCGACGCATAATGGCGGCTGAAGCATAACGATGCATAGCCTCGGGGACGCGTATGCGTACAAATGCATTGACTATGAAACGGCCCTAAGAGCAATACCTTGAAACTAGGGCTGTGCAATTAATCGAAAAATGGTTTCAATTTCCGCCTCCAGCGATTATGAAAATACAATAACCGAGATGAAACTATCATTGCACCCCCCCCCCCTTTCTAGTAGTAACGATTGTGGTTGTGGTTGCCTCTAGGGATGTAAAACATTCATTAAATCCATGATCGATTGTCGTTTCAATTAATAATGCTGCAAAACCATAATGCTGCAAAATGCATCTATTGCAGGCAACAGTCACTTGCATGACAGGATGTGCAAAAGGCACACACAACACACAAAACGCTTTATCACTGAATTAGCAGAAGGCAATCAATCCTTTTGCTTTTGAAAGCGATTCACCTTGCACTTAGCGTGAAACAGCCTTCAATCTTAGTAATCCTAAGCCTTTTGGATTTAGGTTAGCATTGAACAGCTGACAAAATGTAAGAGCTTAAGTACTTCTGCCCAAGTTTTCCACGTTCATGTGGCCTTCAACTTATCTACTACACATGAAGCCACGCTGTAAAAAAAGACATCATACTAAAATTTGATTCATGAGTTAACAGAAGTACATGTTTCCTCCATATATCGCACTGCAGAAGCAGCGTGGCCTCCAAGGCTGGAGAGAGCCTGGATTTGAGAGCTTCAGTTGTCATCTAAAAGGGGCCCTGGGGACCAAATCACTGTGCAAGCACTACAAGCTTATTGTTCTTTAACAGAGCTCTAGGGTTTGGACACAGCAACGCCACAGACCAGCTCTTTGGCTGAACGCTGTAAGCATGTGACCCACAGGAAGGTGGGAGAGCTAAATAGTCCATTTAGCCTCAGCAGAAGAGACGGGAGAGATTACACAATCAAAAAGGAAGGTTTTTAAAGCTTATAGGTACCTGTGATTTACATATAGGCCAGAGCAAGAGCATAATTCATCTTCCTGCCTCACTCTGAGATCAAAAAGACTACATAAGAAAGGATAAACAACATGAACGTGCTGCATGAACTCCGCATACAAAAGCAGCTGTGTGCACGGCTGGGGCCTCATGCATGAGCTCAGGGTTGCTAGATAAGTCACTTCCTGTCAACAGTGTGCACATGGCAGCATCCAAGGTCAGCATGGCCAATCAATGCAATGCTAGGCAAGTTACTTCCAAAATGTTATACATTTTATATTACTAGTTACTCTCATTTGAAAGTAATTAAATTACAATAATATTGTCTTTGAAATGTAATGCTTTACACCACTTTTGTTTTATTATTAAGTTACTTTCACCAAAATAACCACAGAAGTATGACTTGGTGCTTATGGAACAGCAGCAATATGGTGTTTCCTGGGTTACCCCAGTAAACAAACCAGCGCTACTACTTTAATATGTATTATACAGCTGCAAGACAAAAATAAAATACCATAAATTATGCTGAAGACAGTCTTTTCCCCTTAAAGACAATTCATATAAACCCCCATCCTCAAATGTAAAGCAATTTGTTTTTACATCAATTAGATTGATTTTCAACAAGCTAGTGGTGAATTACGTTAGCTTACCATGTCATTGCCATTGTTGACATGGATTTTGCTGGCAAGTTTTCTAAAGGTTGCCATTTCTAAAGTTAACAGAAGCTATACATCTTCCCCAACATAGTTCTCTGGGTTCAAGCGGCATGGCAGACAGAGATAAACTTTATTTCCGTTGCTTAATCTTGCCTGCGCTCTCATCCACTTCTCTGTGTCACACGTATTGCAGCAACAGAAAATACACTATTTTACCCACTGAAATTTTGGTCTGGTCCTGCTGGAACATCTTGTGGTAAAAGTTAATTTGTAAAAAAAAAAAAAAAAACACATTAGGATTGTAATGTGTATAATATTACCAAAATGTTTTATTGCAGTGTATTTCTGCATTACAGTGAAAATTATTACTATAGTGGCATTATTTTTGTAATGCGTTATCCCCAACACTGCCTAATCTACCAAAAATGTGTGGATGAGAAGACTTTCATGAAGTGCAGCGGAAAAACACCGAGTTAAATTGCAATTTATACTCCCATTATGAGACGTCTTCTAAACTAAAAACACCTGCCAGCAGAACTCTCCCTGCAGTGTTAAAATGCACTTGTAGCTGACATGACACACTTTGGGAAAGATGTTCTGCAGGGAGTTGTGCCCTTAAACAGCACTTTTTAACCTACAATATACATGCTGTTTTATTACCTATTAAGTGAGGTGCAGCATAGATTTGCACATTTAAAAATACCACATCACAGGACCAGTTAAATTGAGAAATAAACAATCAAATAAAGCATTTAAAATATACACTTTCCATTACACAATTTAACTAATTTTTGGAGGTCAAGTGTGTGCAGTTTAGGGCTGCAACTAACGATTATTTTGATAATCGATTAATCTGTCGATTATTTTTACGATTAATCGATTAATCGGTTTATGTACTTATATTTTAGTTTTTTCCATTTTTTCCCCAAGTAAATTATTAATAAAGGGTCTTTATCATTCAGCATAGATTTTTAAGAGATTTTAACCATTTTGCATTGTCATATCCTCATCAAAAATATACCTGGAGTTGTTTTATTATGTTAGTAATCCTTTGTCGAACTCTTCTGCAATCAAAACACTGACCCATACTCTAGCAAAATTCACAAGGAGATTTCAAATATTGTTTTCACCATGGCAGTCCTTAGAGCTCCTAAAGTAGTTTAACATCCCAAACAAAGCTTAAGGAATCTTTGAGAACATATTTTTACGAAGTATAAGGATAAAACAGAATAAAATTGCAGTGCATTGTATTTTATTATTTACTGGGAAAAAGCTTTATAGCTTATGCTGTGAAATTGTAAACAATCCTTCGAAAAAAAAGTGCCAATGACATGAAACCTGAATGGAACTCACAATTTAAAGTAAAATCCATCAGAAGGTTGTCCAGAAAAAAAAAAATTGGGACACACACAAAAAACCTTCTGTGTGAAAAAGAGCAGTGAATACTTAGAAAAGAAGTGCATTTTAAATATACTCAAACATTTACCTCTCTCATTCAGTCATAATTAGGCTGCAAGTCTGAATTATGAACTGGTAAACAACAAACTGATCACATAACATGTTTGTAAAGCTTTAAATGTTAACTGTTAAAAAGCAATGTTATCAGCTTTTACGACTAAACATTTGCAAACAACCTTGTACTGGAGAATCTGCACAAATAAAATTCTTAGGGGCCGTTCACATATCGAACCTAAAAACGCGTGGAAAACGCTAGTCGCGCCGCTTTCTCCTTCTTTCCAAAGCGCTCGGGCAGAAGCGCTCCTGAGTCGTCTGCCTTTGCTAAGCAACCATGACGTGCTCTCTCCATGACGTGCCCTCTCCATGAAGACCCGGAAATTTCAGCAAAGGATAAATGGATGCGGTGTGGACGCGCCTGGAAAAACGGGCGCATCGCACCGCGTGCGTGTCGCGTGCGTGTCGCGACCGTGTCGCGACCGCGTCGCTTCCATTATGAGAGTGCATACTGCTCGCCTACATAGGAAATAACGAACTTGAGCACGCAAAAGACACGATATGTGAACGGTCCCTTAAACAGTTCAGTAGTACAGAGTTTACAGGTTACTCTTCATTTTGAAGGCTCAAAGTAAAGTACTCCCACTTCCCGCTGAATGCTACAGAGACGCTGTTCGGGAAGCACGTGACATAAAACGAGGCCAGCTATTGGCTATTCGCTACTTCACCTGCTGTACTGGCTGAGTAAAACCTCCGGTGACTCATTACTGCCACACTTTGGTCACCGCAGATTTGAAATATGCACGAAATGAGCCGCTTATGGCAAATAAAATTTATTTAGCGACGAATCGATTACTAAATTAGTTGGCAACAATTTTAATAATCGATTTTAATCGATTAAATCGATTCGTTGTTTCAGCTCTAGTGCAGTTAATGCATTACGGGTGGACAGAAAAACAAGGTGCAATGATGTACGGTGTCAAATTATTTGGGGAGTATTTCCATGATTTAAATTGCCGTGCGTAAAATAATTAGATTTAAAATGTAAATGCAACAGAGAGATATCCTGTTCTTTCTTAGTTCTAATTATTTTGCCAGAATAAATCACTACATGAGATCAGAATAGACAAATACATTTTTGCCACATTGACAACTCAAAAACAATGGTTTAGATTAGAGATCAACCAATGTTTTTTACACGTCAATATGATTTATTTTTATTTAATAACCAACATTAAGAAATACAATAAAAATATATGCATAAGTGTACATTTCAGCAAATTAGGATTAACCCTTTTTTTTCCAATTCAAAAATCACATAAATCCAGTTACTAACTTGACCCCTTATACATAATTTCCCCATTACACAAGTCTTGTACTTCTATCACGCCAAATGCAGAGTAAATGTAAATAATGCAAAGTTCATATTGCTAAAAGTTATGAGCAAAATAGGCTATAATTTACGATTTGTTTAAAACTACTAAAAGACTAATTAAAATGTCTGTTTTATTAACATGCGTTAGACTGGCTTAACTATTTCTCTTTTCATAAAGCAGCAAGTGAGTGTTTCCACTGAGCTAACATTACAGATCCCACTTAAAACACGCCACGACACGCACTCATCCCGCCTTTCTTCCAGATGACAAACCTAAATAACTATCGTTACCCGTGCTTTCCGTATTTACACCAAAACATATAACGTTACCAGACTCGCTAGTCATATCAAACTGATCTCTACCCAAGTTCAAGACTTGCACATGAAACACAAGTAAAGAAAGCTTGAACAAAAGTGCAGTGAAGCTCATGTTACCCACATGTAGACCCTCGGAACAGCACAAAAGAGGGGACACGTGAGTTTCGGTCTATAAACAGCATTTTATTTAAAGGGCAAGAACATTAAAATACTGTATAAATGCCGTTAGACTTATTAACATTTAAATATTCTTGTTTGACGCCGGTGCGAGCCGCAGCTAACGGCTAACGGATTGTTTTGAAACGCGTTCACGCGGCTGTCTAAAAATATTGAAATTCAAATTTCACCTCTCTAAAACCATATTTTGAGCATTTTCCTCATTGAACGGAAATGCCTCTTCAGTCAAATGAGTTAACGTTAGTGGTATTGCGGTGACAGTGTTGAGAGACCGTGTGCCGGAGAAACGTGAACAGGCCTGAAACAGGCCTCAAAATGTCTCCCGCTTTACAAATACAAAACCCGCCGACAACACACCGGTGCGGCTCAAGTTAACAACCGATAAAAATCATTGCTTTGGCGACTAGGGTTTCGTTTTATTTACCTGTTTGCCTTTGGCATAAGGTTTTGAAGCGATGTGGTATCTTCTTGATCTGATTTTCCCTCCTCCTGTCGCCGCCATGGCTAACTAGATTGAGTTTGCTCAGTAGCGCTTCGCCGGATAGAGCTCCGCTGTCACAGCGCAGCTCTCCAATATACCATCAACCACTTCGGCGCTGGGGTTTATGGGAAATGGTGTTTGGACGGACACATGCTTTCGGTCTTGACGTCAGTTTGTAGGCCGACCGGCCGTGCGTGGATTCCCTCGGGAATTTCTGGGGTTTTCATGGGATTAAACCATAAACTTGAAAATAATTTACTTTTGTGTTTTAGAAGATAAACAACACAGTCATCAACTGAAACATGAATTGAGAATTTAATCACAGACCTTATATTCTCATAAATAGTAATAACAACAATAAAAGTTACTTTACACATATTTCTTTAATAACATGTCGAAAAAATTGCAATGTATATATCAAAAGTTTATACTGTATCAGAATCATGATTGCAATCAACAAGTTAAATATTCGGTGAACCTGATTTCACGCTCCTTGTTTAATATCCTTTTTTAATCCTGGAACAACCAATAAGAGTGAAACTGTATACTAATATATATATATATATTCACACACACACTTTTGTGAAAAGTAGGGACATCCCATACTTGTAATGGTTTTTATACAATAGAAACTATATTCTATGGCCCTTCACCAACCCTACACCTAACCCTAAACCTCACAGGAAACTTTGTGCATTTTTACTTTCTCAAAAAAACTCATTCTATATGATTTAAGCGTTTTGAAAAATGGGGACATGGGTTATGTCCTCATAAGTCACCCTCTCCTTTTAATACCTGTGTCATACCCATGTCATTATAGAAAGTAGTGTCCTGATATGTCACAAAAACAAGAGCACAAACACACACACATATTAGAGACTTCAATTCAGGATTTTATTTGAAATTTTTACTTAACAATACAGTATAAGTGTGTTAAGAAAGTGAAAAGAACATCCCCCTGAGGGGGTTCACATCTGTGGCAAGTTTAACCATTCATTCATACACTGATAAAAATCTCAAACAAAATGGTCACACCTCATTTCTCCTATTATCACATTAAAGGTCTGAAATAATTTGAAATGACAACACTGTTGTGGCAGAATCATTGCTGTGACATCAAATTTTTGCATTCTCTTTCGTCACCTTAAGAATTGCAGATCCATACAAAATTCATCACTCAAAATCTTAACAGTTATTATAGGCTTTGATATTTTTCCAGGGTAAAATATTAAATTCTGTATAACTAACAACTTGGGTATTGCACAACAATCCATTACAAATTAAATGTAAAAAACTAGGAAATAAGACAAAATGTGATAGTACCTTAATGTAAGAATATGCTACCATTTAGTATCAACACAAAAAAAAAAAAAAAACTGTACATAATCCTAAATGTAGGTTTTACAAAAATTACTATTTCAAAAATGTCACGTAGAAATGTATAATCATTTAAAGGCCTCACACAGAAAATATTATTGGTGTAAAACCATGTATACACATGCCCACACATATTAACAGAGGAATAAATCTTACCACAAAAGTTAACATGCAAAGCACAACAAAAAAAATACAGAAAAAAAAGACAACATACAGATTGTCATAATTTCTAAAGGTTTTAATTATCTTAACGTCGCCAAAAAAAAAGCTGAATTATATTACATTTAAGTAAATCAACAGCTCCTAATCCAAAAGGTCATGACCTGCCTCTACTTCAACCTCTCTCCAGTTTTACTTTAAAAGTGCAAATATAAAAAGACTGAAAAACGATTATGAGAATAGAACATTTGTGCCAAGATCATAGTGCATTAAAACAAGTGCTTAAAGGTTTTTCACAAATGTAGAGCTTGTTTTTAAGCTCACAATGAAATGTTGCATACAATTTCTTACCCTGATCAATGCATAGGTATGTCAGCAAAACAATCACTGATTACAGGTCAAGTGGAGAACCATGTGCAAAATTTAAGAGAGGGCTTGGTCTGAATTAACAACACTGGTAATAAGATATAAGTTGAATAATGCTCCCATAACCTTTTACAGAAAGCCTGGCAGCATTATTAAGTTCCTTTCATTAGGAGGGCCATCACAAAACATTCACTGGCTCAGACGCTTCCGACGTATAAAAGCCATATCAGTGCCACTGGAAAGTGTGCATACCACAAATCATTGTTTCCTTCCAAGTGCTATGAAAATGAGAACTAGTGTACAACAGTGCATTGCAAAGACAGAGGCTTTGTGGTTTGGAATGTGTCCTCTGTTTATAGAACCTCTTCTTGTGTCTGCACACTGTCACCCAGTTAACTGCTTTTCCTCTCTTCAACCGTTTCCACAGGTTCTTTCTTTCACCCATTGTGGCCCCTTAAAGACCTTGTGGTCTGTAGCTGCAGTCACTTTTTGCTGCTTGTTCCATTGATTGTTTTGTTTTTTCCAGAGCCTCCTTTTCTTCTCCGTGATGAAGTGGAATAACTACTGGAGTTTCTCTCTGCTAATAGTAATAATAAATGTAAATACATATAACTGTTAAGTAAAACAGATATTCAAAGGGTAAATAAATCTCAAATGTTCCTTAAAATGTTCTTCATATCATAATACAATTCGATTTTAATCTACAAGGTAGAAAATGAAATAATGAAAGGACATTCCATGTCACAAATGTGAGCGTGCTGTAAAAATTCTTATTAAAATGGTCAGTTTCTAGGTATTTGGTGTCATTTGAGAAACCCTCTAAAACAAATCAGACTGTATGTTACCTTTGGCAGTTTTAGGAAAGCAGTCGTATGGGTCAATATGGATGCTGTCATCACAATCTGCAATGTACTGTTAAAGAGATTTATCGGTTTATCAACATTTGATATGCAAGCACAAAGAAGGAAAATAAAGCAAGACCCAGAGCATTGACATATCATTGTGACTTTGTGTGCTCTCTGCTGGAGATGTTTATAGTGTAAATATTGTCAACTGTGAATGACCAGCAGACAGCACCAGATTATATTCTTGAAGAATTCACTGGATTTAATTAGTATCTGGCAGTAAATCATGTTATGGCAACAGATGAATAAATGCAGTCATTTACCTTCAGCTTCTTCCCATAATTCTGCTCATACCAAACCATACCGTATAGACAGAGAAAAGTAATGAAAGCCTGAAAGGTGGCAAGAAAAAAAGAGAGAGTGTAAATATATGAGACTTCACCAGTACAGTGGGATTCAAAATTCAAAGAAAATGTATTACTACATTACTATCATATATTATTAGCATAATAATTTCAGCAAAAAACCAAAGTGAAAAATTAACATGCATTTGGGAATGTCCATTCTGTTCCACTTGCACATGATCAAATAACTTGCCCTTTTCATTAGTTAAGGAATAAATAGTGAAGAACTTTTAAATGCCATACAGAAGTGACTCTTAAACTTTTTACACCAAGTACTACTTCAGAAAATAATTGGCTCTCTAAGTACCACCATAATGACCAACATTAAAATACAGTAGAATAGTAGGCAATAGTAGAATATTAATTATGTTCTGCCACTTTAAAGATTGTAAATGCACAGTTTGAACATTAACACAGTTAAATAAAAAACCTAAATGATTAAATTAAAATGTACTGTACCTAAAAGTTCAGCTAAAATCTACACTGTACTTAAATGTAAATTAAAAATGTACAGTGCTAGATCAAAAGAAATTACAACTTTGCAAATTTAATTTAGTGATTCCTCTGCATACCACACTTTGAGAATCAGTGCCATACAACATTTCTGTACTTTCTATAATATTTTAAATTAGATTTTTCAGTGTGGTCTCAGACCCACTGGATATAGTTTATAAAAACACACAGGGTTCAATCTGTAAACATTCAGTGTAAACTACAAATGTGTAACTGGTCAGAATAAACTGTTGCAACATATCAAAGTCACAGTACAACAACATAGCCAATATTTGTTAAGGTTTCAGTATCTGTTATAGAAAACAATAAACAGAGCTCTACAACACAAATTAATTCAAGGTAATAATGTAAAAATATATATAGATACATAATAATAAATATTTATGTACAAGTATATAAATACATTTTTTTAAATGAGAAAATTTATAAATAAAAGAAATTTCAACCAAAACACTCACCAAACACAAAAGCCAAAGGACAACATAAAGAACCTGTGTTTTAGAGAACAAGTCTTGTCCAAATTTGATACAAGCCAGGGCCTCCAGGAAAGCAATGGCCCTACAGAACAAAACACACACTCATGTTTGTTTATATGAATATGCAAACAACCTTTCCAGCACAGTTTTTTTAAATAAATATTTAAATGCCAATTTCAACATATATACTATTGGAAATTCTGATTAAAAAAATGAGATGCCAGAAACGGGTGAAGAGCCAATGGGGTTCAAAAATTGTAGACCGCATTAACTTCTATTGTGTAGCATAAAAACACTCAAACTCAAATGATTACCTTTTCTTGTTCAACATGAGGGTAAGTAAAGGACAGGACTGTGATTTTTAGTTAAACTATTTCTTTAAGCGTTAAACAGTATCCAAATATCTTTTTGTGTTTAATGCATAATGGCAGATCTCTATGAGCATTTCAGACTTGTAGGACTTACAAATACAAAAGCGTGGTTTGTTAAGTCTCCGGACTATGTAGGAGTAATCTGGCAGACCTGGAGCTTTACAAAGCCAAGAGAAAAAGCCTCCGTTGTTTAGAATCGAATGGAAAAAGTGAGATTGTCTGCTAAAAGGGACACAAATCACCTGATTCTGACAAAAACCGCTGTGGTGAGACGGAACTAAACATATGTATTAGATCTCTATATATACACCACTGTAAATACTGTGTTTTTCTAGATTTCCAAAATAAGTTCCAAATAAACCGGACAGAATCATGACACAGTGGGTCTTTATAGAAGGGACAGTTTACCCAAAAATGAAAACTCAATCATGTCGCACCAAACCTGTGTGCCACATAACGCAACTATTTTTTTTTATAAACTCAAAACAACTTGGAACCCTATTGACTTTCAATGTCAATGTAAACTGCTCAAAATGTGTTCCACAGATGTGTTCTTTAATGTTCCACACAAGTCATACAGGTTGAAAAGTGTGAGTAAATGACAGAAATTTCCTTTTTGATTAACTCTCCCTAGAAGTCATCATCTGTTGCTGATTGTAAGACCCAAAACATTCAAACTGGAAAAACTACTGGCAGAAATGTGAATATGGTTTGTTTTTCAAACTTCTTTTTGACAGGCTTTACACAGAAATATAGCATTAGATATATAAACATGTACTTACCCAAACACCCAACACTGTGTTCCAACTCTTTTGCATTGGGTGTCTGTTAGATATGCGTAGTATTGCCTAAATACAAATAAGAAGTAATACGAATCATTCAAAACCTCTGGCATCAAACAGTACAATGAGTGTATACACACCTACCAAACGTCATCATTCAAAATAAATATATTTATTTAGAATGATTACATAGCTGAAAGAATAGAATAATAGCATTACTATGTTGATCCTTATGGATCATCGGATCATGCTCCACAATAAAGAAATAAATAAATAATTTCAATAAATAAAATAACTAGCTTTTGAAGACATGGCAGTCTTATGTTTCTCAGTTCTTGTGGATCTCACATCCTGCCTTTCCAGGAAAAGATTTTGTTTTAGTACATCAGATTTTGAAAAGAGAAATAATGATCCTGATCACTAAAGAACAAAACAAGGCCTGAGCAAAAACGCTGATGAAATAAAGTGCAATGTCTTAATGTTGTTTTGTTGGGTGAGTAGTGCCAATTCAAAGAAAGGTTCATTTCAAGGGATTACGCTCAATCACAGAAGAAGGTAATTGGACATTACCTCACAGTGGGGGCAGTGATGATCCCAATGAAGAGGATCCGGCACCAGCTGAGAGGATGAGAGGCCTGGAATACGAAGATATGCTTCAGGAAAAAGGTGTTCAATTCCGTGAGCTGTTGGAGAGCAAAGAAACAGGACAAAAGTGAGTGAAAACCCAAAGAACCACAAAGAAACAAAGTCTAAATCTGTGGTCTACTACTGTTTGGTTAAGCTCTTCTGAATGCATTGAGCTAGTTTAGATTTCTTGCTCGATTTTTCAGTTAAACAGAAGATTTTTTTTAGGTGTGTAACTGAAGCTTAATCTATACCAGTGTTAAAACGTTCTGGGTCAGTAAGAATATTTTGTTTTATTAATCGTTTTATTCAGCAAGGATGAATTAATACTTATATTTTTCACTGTGAAACTATAATTGAAATTCCCCCCAACTTGGAAAGTCATGACTAAAGTAAAGTTTGTGGGAGAAAGGTTCTGTTTATAAGCGACAAGCTTGAATGTAGCATAAATTGAAATGCTTTCCATACTACTTATGTTTCAGATCACACACCTGCCATACTATCATGAAGAGGTAGATTCCAGCCACCCTCTGAAAAGAGGATTTGGGGTCAAACCAGCGCACATACGTCCAGCTGGCCGGAGTGAACTGCAAAACAGCCCGTTTCAGCTTGCCTGTGGTTGTGTGGATATCCCTGAACATATGCAAAACAATAAAAAACAATAATACCAAACACATGAACATCATTGTACACTACCCACCAGTGACCTAAAAACTGGATCAGATGATCCAACAAGAATGTAGTGCAAACAGGTTTGGAGTTAACACAGATAACTAATCTCTGCATACATATCTCCCAAAAACAAAACATTCACAGAGAGTATGGATGGTGGGGAGCTTAACTACTGTTACTACTGCTTGATCATTTCAGCAAAATGATGACTATAAACTGCATTTTTCATTTACAAATGCTGGTTTCATAGGGAACAGCCACAGATTAATCATAAAAAGAGCTTACTTGATACTGGCCCAGTGGTAGGTACGCATCTCTAAAAAGCGACACACAGTCATCCCAAGACAAATGCCCCCTCCGTTGCACAACAGGATGTCAAGAATGACTTGATCCCACCAGCATTCTGCAAAGTTTGGCAGGAGGTGCATGAAGAACAACTGAATGAGGAAGAAAGAGATAAGAGACATTGTAGTATGCCCTATATAACACGCCAGCAGATGGTTTTCACTGCTCAACTCCAATACAGTATTGTGAATTAGTGAGTCTGTAAATCTATTATCAACTTGTGTGTATCTGGTATTAAAAGTAATAATAGCAAGCATGCCTCAAACAATCATACATTTAAAAAATTAGAGTCCATGAGATATTATCAGGGTTTACCTCATACTGAGATTGTGTGTTTTATTTGCTTAATCAAAAGAACACTTCAATTTTTACAAATTATTAAGTTTTGGTTTATGAGAATGCATACTATTGCATAAGTACTATTGCATAAGCAAGTAACTTTCAAAGGTATTTGATTGGGGCACCCACCCACTCATGGTGTCAAATTTTAATAACTGTAACAATGTTTCAATATTGCCTTTTTTTTTATAAAATCAACAGCTTTGGTAAACATAAGAGACTTATTTCAAAAACATTTTAAAAAAAGACGTTTGACATTTAAAGGTCCCCTTCTTCGTGATTCCATGTTTTAAACTTTAGTTAGTGTGTAATGTTGTTTTTAGAGTTTAAATAATATCTGTAAAATTCTATCTGTAAAATCTGAGTCCAATCACCTTTGTTTGGGCTTCCCAGGAACGCTGTACTTTGAGATTAATGGTTACAATTTATGTTTAACTCGGTTCCTGAGTTAAATATGCACATGTAAAACTATGTGCAGCTCATTTTGCTGAGGACAGCTTGCTGAGGACAACTTTCTCAATCTCAAATCAATTTAATGCCGGATTTGCACAAAGATTATTCTTGAAAGATGGAGCAGTTCCCTCTTTGTCTGGACCACAACCAGTAAGTGTATTTTATTATTTAAGTTGGTGCGTTTAACCGTTTCTGTAACTTATTACAAAAAGGGCAACGCTGTTTAGCTTTGTTAGCTAGATGTTAGGGCTGTGCAAAAAAACAAATGCGGTTTTCATGCGCATCTCGTCAGTAAAAACGCTCCTGTGACTATAAATACATCTCCAGCACGTGCGTTCTAGCCCAATCACGTTTCCAGGAGGGCAGCCTGTTCTCAGCTGCTGTCGAATCACAGCACAGGAACCGCTGGCCCAATCAGAACTCGTTACGTATTTCTGAAGGAGAGGCTTCATAGAACAAGGAAGTCATCAGCCCGTTTTTATGACCGTGAAAACAGCGGTATACAGATAGGTGAATTGTGTGAAAAATACTGTGTTTTTTTTAACACGTGAAACATGAACACATGTTATATTGCACATTGTAAACACAATCAAAGCTTCAAAAAAGCGCGTAAAACAGGACCTTTAAATACTATAAATATATCAAATGCATTACCTCTGTGAGCTCCCATGTGATGCTGATAGACCAGCAGAGACCGTAGCTGCGGATGAGAAGAGCTTTCATTGCCCAGCCCCAAAAATGACCAAAGGCAAAAATGTCAAAGTGACTCAGGATGCGTTCCCATGTGATCACGTGACAGTTTACTGCATACTCCTGCAAACATTGGGATAAAATAAAAAATAAAAACGCCAAAGAATAAAGTTCATAAATAAATATCGTAAATTCATTTAGTGAAATGAAATAAAATAAAAAATAGGGCACAGTGCATATTCAATACATTAGATGAAAGAAGATAATTACAGCCTGATGTCAATGGACAGAGATTCAAATAATCCTATTGGCTGAACGTCCGCAGTAAGGCTACATGGAAACCTCTTACAGAAAGCTGGCATTATCTCCTTACAGTAATTAAACATAATTCACTGGATTAGAAACAAACACACTAAAGGGAGGGCTTCAAACTCCACACCTCAGACATAATCTATGGACTGCACTAGCCTGTTGTGACCATGATCGTTTAGAAAAGTTCATAAGATTGATGCGCAGCCATAGACAAAGATGACATTATGCAGGAAATAGCAGATTATATAATAGTGAATGCACTCCTTTATTTTTTTCACAGCAATAAAAAATTTAAAAAGTAATTAAAAAGATGAATAGGTCTCAAATTAAAGCCAAGGATCCATGGTGAAAAATATTAATAATAGTTATATATAATATATAATATAAAAATATAATAATAATTATAGAAGCACAATATGTTGGGCTACGGCAACAAAGAGTATAAGGTTGATTATACAAAGGAATATTAACTTTTTTTGATTAACAATGCTTGGGCACTTTCCCACTGAGAATGGGTAAAACATTTCTTTCTGGAGATTTTATATCCCTCTGTTTCAACATTTCCCAAATTTACCCAGAAACATTGCTCAAAAAGTTTCCCTGTGTATCATCAGCCTAAGACATGATGGCTAGCTTCTAGCTTCTCATGCAAGAATGAATTCAGTTTTTGTCCTGGGATATCACATCGCTCACCATGACATCTGCTTCTCGTGTAGCATAACGTAGATCGGGGTCCAGCCAATACAACAGCGCCTTCACCTGATCCCAGTTCAGGAAGATGAGGAACACCAGGAAGAGGAAGTAAAGGACACTGAGACCTGCAAAGTGCCAACAGATCAAGGCGTTGGAGGTTGCGTCAACATAGCCACTGATACGTAAACACACAAGAAAACACTCACCAAAAACCATGCGCCATATAGCGGGATGCGGTCTTGTGAAAGGACCTAAACGTGTTTTTGTTTTTTTATACAATGAGAAAAAAAAAATTAGTTCAATTAGTAATTAGTTCATTTTCATGCTGTTCCTATTTGTGTGATTTATTGTATGGAAAAGAGCAGCTTGGAAATCCTGCTATACAAATTAGCTTTTATGTTCCGTGGAAGAAAAGACAGGAGTATGAGTAAATAATGACAGAATATTCCTGCTATGAAAGCAATCAGGAAAAGTCAATTTGCATCCAGTTAAAATAGTTTCTACTGAGAAGCAAATGAACAATGACTGTACCGTTGGGGAAGGCAAGAACACTGATAACAAGAAAGAAAGAGCTGACCAGCAGCAGACCCACACGAAGGTTATTATCAGAATCACCATCATCCCTGCCATAATAAAAACATGAAGTACAGATAACATATCAGAGCCATGATTACGTCATAGAATATAACCTTTCACAGTGTCACCAGACTTTTTGGTGTGGGTGTGGCAATCAATGGAAATTAAGAAAGACCACTGTTTAGTATCACTGAGATACTATTGCCAGATTTATTAATATTTTAAATGAATTATTCTTTTTACATTTCACATTTTTATTTTTGTTGAGGTTTTAGTAAATTTTTTTTTTTGTTATTTAGTTCATAATAAAAAAACATCTATTGATTAAGTTGAATGAAATAAAAATGACAAATGTGACCTTGTCAATTAGTTGTTTTTAATTTCATTTGAGTTAAGGTGTTTTTTTTTTTAATCTCAAGGAAAGACTTTTTATGGTTTTAGTTAACTATAAGTGAATAGATCACATTAACAGTCATTAAGTCATTCAAAAATACATTGAAAATGCAGTGTTTAAATATTTAAATAAACAATCAGTTTTAAAACATTAGGCTTTTATCAATACAAGCAAAACAAATAATTAAGTCGTGGCCCCAGGTTTTGTGTAAACAGTGTTGTTATTATAACTCCAAGTGGCCTTGAAAAACTCGTTAGTTGTTAACCTGATGTGCGTTGGTAACGTTGTTACCAATCATCTTTATACCATGTAAACTGTAGCTGAAATTGAATATAGTAGTCATCTTGACTTAATAAGTTGAGTTGTTGTTGCCATGTTGACAGACCGGTGTGTTCTGTCATAAACCTGTTTACTTACCTCGTAAACGCAAAGTACATTATGCTGAAGACAGTGACCGTCAGTAAAGTAATGGTGTGCGGTTTGTAGAAGAAATCAATGGTGATATCCTCCACCTGTTGCTCGTTTATCATCCGAAAGTGAAGTTTATAATTGGCATCATCTTTACTGAGCATCCTGGAACCCTGACTGGGCGCCATGGTTGGTCTCATTCAAACTGACGACGGGTCCAGAAGAGACTCCACTCCGTCTCCGCCAGCGCCGAGTTTCTCTGACAGAACTTCACTGGAGTTGAGTGGGTCGAGATGTTCTCACTGCACTATTTCAGACGACTTCATTGGCTGGATAAAGGCAGGAGGCTATAAGAGCTTCTCCCATTTGCAGGGCTTTGTTTCAGGCGGGGTCGTTCAGGGTTCGTGGGTGTTGAGTGGAAGAAAGATGGGCGAGACTACCATCTTCTGGCCTGACCGAAAAGCGGATCTCCTCTGACGGATTCATGATGTGACGGACATCTCTACCTGGGGAAATCGTTGAAAATGTTCTCCGTCGTTCTTCGTCTAATTCAGCCCCATCTAAAATCAGTTTAATCTAATCTGAATATAAAACCAAATCTAATTTAAGCCTAATTTAATTTAGGACTCAAGAAGCTGTACTGGCATGATTATATGCCTTTCTTTCTTTCATGTAATGGTTAGGCCTACTGTCAGATTTTACTCCACGTGATAAATATACAAACTAAAAGATCCTCTAGTAGGCTACTTTTTTTTGTTGTTGTTTAGAATATATTAGGGGGTTTTCAAGTGCATGTGATTTATATTTATTGAATATATGGGCAAATATATTTTATTTTAAATTGATTATTATGTTTGCATAATCATTTATTATAGGATATATATATATATATATCTGCACAGTTTTCTTTTGTACTGTTATGTATGAATACATTGGGTTTAAATAGGCCTACAATTTATTATATCTTATATGAGTGCTGGCAGTTATCTACTTAATATGAGTAGTTAACCAACAAAAGTTATGAGGGAGTCAGACCTATAATTGTGCCACTTGGTGGGGTAGGTTTTTTTCCGTTGTAGTTGAGGAAGGTGTCTAGGTGACATATAATGTGTAATAGATCTGTCAAGCCTTGGCCAATTGTTTTATGACAGACATGTCATTAGAACACAGGCCATTTCCAGTAAATGTAGCCAACATATCGTCATTTGGAAGAAAGACATAAAACAAATATATATATCTGGAAAACATTTAACCACACAGAATCCATACATTTTGCTACTTTTATACAGGCAGATTTTGATTGTTTCACGTTTGTCCCATTAATAACAATTTTGTCAATAATAAAGTAAAAAAAAAAAAAAATCAAAAATAAAACTAATAATAAATAAATAAAATAAAAAGTTGTGTTGCCAATAGTAAGAAAAATCAATATTTGGTTTCAGATATTTATCTATGCTATTTTTTTTTATTCTAATAAAATAATCTAGTGACTAATAATTATCTAAAAAAATAACTGTTGATGCCACTTTTGTACTAATAATCAATTACCCGTATAAACCCGAGATAAGCAGAGCCAAGGCAACATAACAGGTTACGTGACCCCTGGAACGGGGTCAGATTTATTGTAGCAACGAAACATAGCAACGCAGAGAGTCCATGACGACGATGGTCGCGAGATCGTGGATCATGTGTTGGAATGCGACAGTGTTTAAGAACTTCACACAGATCAAATAGTTTCGGAGCCGCATTGAAAGCTCGCGCTGTCCTGAGCGATAAACATGGGATGTGGGAGCTCCAAAATCACGGTGGTCGAACCCGTAAAACCGAGAAGTCTGAACGGAGATGAGGTAAGATGCAACTTTGTATTATTCGATTAATGACGATTTCAAATATTAATGAATAAAATCGGATTATTAGCAACTTGGAAACGTTCGTGGTTATAGTAGGCTATGTTGGAACATATGAGAAAACGGATGAAGAGATCTGTTGTTCTCACAACTGTGATATTTAATAGTCTATATTAGATTAATAATTAAGTAAAATGAAATGCTTAAACCAACCAAAGCTGCGTGGCTGGTCGTAGCCGATGTTAACTGGCAGATGTAAAACAGCCAACAGACCTTACAAGACTAGCAAACAATTAAGGCTTTCAGTGTTTTGTTATATCCAGACTTATATATGACTTCCTTTGCTTTATTTTGGAGTTTGTTGTGCAGGGAGGCTCTCGTGGTGACTCTGCCGTGTCCAAGATGACCACAGACAGCGGGGTCAGTCTGGATGCAGCGGAGCCTACAGTCCTGCCTGGATCTGTACCTAGAATGCTGCCACCTTTACAAGGTAAGACCACTTGATGTTATTTCATTTTTAAGGAGCTAAAACTGCTGGCCAACCTAGTAGGAAATTTGGAATGGAATGAGAATTTAAAATGTAGGAAATTAACTTAATATATGCATTATTTTGACCTACACATCATGTGAAATCTAGCCCAGAGCCCTGGACTGGCCCAGCAAAGTGAAGAGAGGCCAGAGTCCAGTGAGATCCTGGAGCAACTGCTTGTTCAGGGAATTATTCCAGCTCAACCAAGACACGGAGGAAGTGGGGAAGCCTACAACATCATGGTGAGGGCTGTTGTCAGTGTTAACTGTCGGTTCCACTTTTTGAGCATAAATGACATGAAAATGACAATTCCAACTTAAACTGTTATAAATTTGGAATGCTTTGGACTACAGACTTAAGGTTTAAAAGTGAACAAATAACAATATATTATATTACAAAAAGTTATGGAAGTTGAAGTTTGTGAAAATATAAAATGTAGTAATTAAAATTTTTATATTTTTTAGAAAATATATATTTTACAAACCGTGTTTTACTCTAAAGCTGCTAGAAAATCAAAAAGTTATGTTCCAAATTTGAGGTTGGTATCTCAAAAAATTAGCTTTCAGTGAGAGTTTGTTTGGTTTTAGTACCAAGATTTTCCACTAGATGACCAGCAAAGCCCAGCAAAAGGTGCCTTCATTTAAATAACCAGCAAAGGGCGCCTTCATTTCTATATATGGTTTGAGTGATCAGAAACATGTTTTTCCATACTTTTCTCAATATTTATGAAGTAGACATCACAATCAGAATTATTAAGGGCAGTATGGCAGTATTTGATTTCAATTTAACCTAAAAAAAAAAAAAAAAAAAAACTGTTATAGTTCAAAATGCATCCAAAATTGAGAATTGATTGTTTTTTTTATATGTTCAACTCAATAAAAATAACTTAATAAAAAAGCACCATATTTAATTTTTGACAGGAATGAAAATGAGGCCGTACAGTGCTTTCAATGTATTGTGCTGTTGTTTATCAACATACTGATTGTTCAGCTGTTAAACTGTCTTTCTGAAAAAGAAAAAGAAAATTACATGATCTAGGATATTCATGCCATGTATCTTTTGTATAGACTGCAGGTCTATTCTTCACAGCCTAATTTCTGTTCCTCCGGGACAAACATTTATAATGTCTGTTAGATGGATGATGCTGAGAAGCCAAAGAGAAGACCTCCTGCTCGGCTAGAATCACTGAAAATTCGCAAAGAACAAGAAGTCACCAGAAAAGAAGACATTGAGATGAAGATGAGACAGGTGGAGGAGAGGAGAAAGGTGAAGCAGAACCAAATGACATTTATCATTCATTCAGTTTTAATGTATTTAAAATCTCTTAGCTAATATTCAGAGATGTATTTGATCTTGGAGTTTTTTTTGCACTTTTTTTGTGCAGTTAGATTGCATTAGCATTAGTATGTGTTGCAACATTATGAAATATGGTTAAAACATCTGTTTTAGGAGAAGGAGGAAGACCTGAAGCGCAGGTTGAGGATTAAATCAGCACGGCCAAGTGTCGCTGCCCCAGTGACCGCAGACGGGGAACTCGACCCCTTGGAACTGCTCCATTCCGAACAGCTTCCTGTCCCAACCAGAACCAAACAGCTACAGTCAATGGAGCCAGTCAATGGAGACTCTGAGGACCAAAGACTTAATGATTCCCCAGAACTGGAAAATGACTCCACCTTCCAACAGACTGAAGACCCAGATGAGGGATTTTAGACCTGCTGCTGCTGTGTGTGTGTTTCAGAATGAAACTAAATACAGAAGCAGCTTGATCTAGCAATATTTCCTAACGTATATGCTTAGAGTTGCACATGCACTTTACACATTATTCACTTTATTATATGGTATGGCTGAGATCAAATTCTGACTTTGGGTTTTATATTATCATGGAAATATGTGCCTAAAAAGTGTAAACAGTTTGTTGCAGTAATTTTGTAGGTAGCAGTGCAATAATTGGAAGGGTTAACAATTCAGCATGATATATATAATATATGCAAGTTGCCAATGAGATATTTCTTTCAATACTGCTCATAAGTCTTGAATTTTAAGAACATTATTCTTTCTCAAAAGTTCCAAGATTTAAAAAATATTGGAAACAAATCATTAGAAATAATTATTTTAAAGAACTGTTTTCTGTCTTATCCTTTCATATTTTAAAGTGTAATTTATTCCTGTGATGACAAGACTGAAATTTTGGCAGCCATTACTCAAATCTTCAGTGTCACATAACCCTTCAAAAATCATATATCAATATTATAAATTATTATTATTACTGTTATTTTTGTTTTTTGCTGAAGTAACATTTCCTTTTATTATCCAGGGTGACTTCTAAAAAGAACAGTTGTTCTGCTAGGATTTTAAGACAAATAGAGATTTCAAGAGAACATCGTTTACTTGAAATAGACTGAAATATCTATACAGTGTAATTTTTTATCAATTTAATGCATCCATGCAAAGTAGAAATATCTATACAGTGTAATTTTTTATCAATTTAATGCATCCATTCAAAGTAGAAGTATTCATTTCTTATTAATCCCAAACTTTTATGTACAGTTTATCATAGAAACTACTTTATATTCAATCAATTATTACGATAATCTGTGTAACCACTACCTTCAACCAAAGGGAAGTGGCTGTCCACAAGGTGGAGCTACATTAGGCTGAAACCGAGAATTGTTTTGTCTTGGGGACGGTGGAAATCTGAGATGGCTATTTGGTGTTTTCCTTGAATGTTAGAATGTCTCTTTGTAATTATGATGGTCTAACTATACTAAAGTAAATATGCAATTTACCTCTTGCAATTAGCTAATTATATAAAAGTAGATACCTTTAAAAAACGTGTTGTCCTGTGTGTGTGTGTGTGTGTGTGTGTGTGTGAGAGCTGTTACAGCTGCCAGTGATTTGTCTGCCTGCACTGACATTCTGACAGGTCCCACCTGTTACATTTGAAAATGCCCCCTCTATCAAAGCAGTACTGCCTCACCATTCAAGCTGGCTCTTGTCATGCAGGCTTTTATGATACCACATGAAATTAGACTCAAACATTAAAACATATGTACCGCACAACTAGATTTCACCTGACTTTATCCAAATAAACAAAGCATACAGTTAAAGAGTTTTCAACCCTAACCTTTTATGACTTGTACTTCAAAGCTGTTCAGCTGTTCGCTAGAACCAGTGACCTCTGAAGGCCGTAAACGTGTGTTTGTATGAGTGAGTGACTGTGTTTGACAGGTGGATTGTGTTGAGGGCTCTCCAAAATCTCTCATTCTTTGAGTTTGCTCTACAAAAAGAGCATTAGGTCTATTATAAACCATTCTCCTGCAGTAAGCCCGACTTTAAAAGGAGAAGAACTAACAAGACTGGTTATATCCATTAACTTTATTGAATATTTTGGGTTATAGTTCAACTCAATCAACAATACTTTTGGTGTAAAAAATAAAAATAAAAAAAGGAAGTGAATCCATAAATGTTAATGTTTCAATTATATAACCACAAGACGTAAATAATGTGTGTGTTATTCAGGGTTATTATAGTAACCTAAACTATTAAAAACCTTTTGATTACTTAAAATAAATGTTAACTGAAATAAAATTGAAAAACTTAAACTTGTTTTATTTCAGCTAGTTTCCAAGGCCATATTTCTTGTTTAACTTAATGTACTAAAGTGACTAAACGAAAACTGAAATAAATATTAATAATAGCCTATTTACTGTAGACATATTTGAAAAGAACAAAAACTATAAAAATAATGGAAAACTAATAAAAACTGTTGTAAAATTGACAATCCCTACTTTACAGTTCAAGGTTTTAACATAAAAATGAATGTAAGTTGTTTTATTAAATTATGAGCTTCACATTTCTGCTTTCAAATCCTTAAAATGGAGTCTATTGCCTTCTATCGTAAATACATTTGATTTTTGCTTTTTATTTCAAAGATAAAAAAGGAATTAGTCAAAAATGTTTTGGTGGTAATCATCGTTATCTCACAAATGCTGTCAGTTGAGCTTTGTCAATTGAACTCAAGACTATTTATTTCATTGGAAAGTTTATGAAACTGATTGCCAATTAGGTTATGCAATGGGCGCCCATAAAACTGTAGCCTACAGAAAAAAAGATGTCAATGTCATGTAGGTAAATGTAGACAGCTCCTGAAAGAAGATAGGCCTCCTTTTGTAACTGTGCTGAAACACAAAGCCATCTCCCTCACTGTGCCTCCACTCGCAGCTTAATGAGTGTGTGGCCCTGCATGAATAAATTAGTTGATTCATGGATGCTCTCGATTGAGTTCCTACCTGACATTTTTTTATATAAAGCCTCAATTATCCATCCACGGGCGTCAGGATCTCCACATGGCTTGGCAGGTCACACCACACAGGCTAGTTCTCGGGTTGCAAGCTTCCACAAAAACTCCATCACCCGAGTGTTTTGGAAGTTGTATGGTCTAAATGAGAAGGCTGTTTAATAATTTACCTGGTGATATATCACCTTCCTCCCAATTATATGGAGACCTAGAAAATCGTCTGTTCTTTTTGTCCTAAAGGAGATTGGGATGGTCTGACATTAGCAGTTGTAATAGTTGTAAAGATGTGCTTTTCACATAGGCTATGTCAAAGAAACATTAGAATGCAATACTATACTTGTAATGAATTATTAACTGATTTGAATTTGGTGTTGCAATAAATAGCAGTGGTGTCCTGAAGAATGAGGTCGAGACTTATGCATATTTCTACAAAGTCATATTACGAAAAAGCTAAAAAGTTAGATAGTGAAATGTTTAATAATATGGTGACTGAACACAAAATAGAAAAATATAACAAAATACAATATTACATTTTTATACGTATAACAATGCACAAAAAAGTGTGAAGATAAATGAAAGATGTTGACAACACAAAATGAGTGCCTTTGTGCTGCAAATACTCATTGAGGGATGCAGGAAACATGCCCAGACGCTCGCTCAGTTTTGAGTTTCAATGAAACAGCATTTGAAAAGCGTCAATTCTTCAGCATATCTGTGTATTTTCTTCACATGAAGAATTATTTTACCTCTCTTACCCACCACCTGCCAAGTTGTCCTAACGGACAAGATCAGCCTGATAAGATATGCTGGGTTTGCTTCTGTGCTTATCTACAGATAGCCATGTCTATTATTAAAGACCAAGTGTGAAAGGTGTGTGTTGGAAACATTTTGTTTTTGTTAGCAACATTTTGCAACATTTTAAATACTTTGCTCTAAATTCATGAAATCTAATTAAATTCTATAGGACTTACTCATTTTTTTTTTTTTCGATTTAGCCATATTGTCTATTTGCCATTTTGACATAAAAAGCTATATGTTAGCAAGTTAAAATTCTATATTCATATCATGCTGGCACTGGGTAAGTGTCAGGAACACTATGCCCTGAAGGAGCCAAAATACATTTTTACAAAAGAAATTCTAAATCCTAAGTACATTTATATATTTTACATACACACACACACACACACACACACACACACACACACACACACACACATATATATATATATATATATATATATATATATATATATATATATATATATATATATATATATATATACATACATACATACATACATACATACATACATACATATATATATATATATATATATATATATATATATATATATATATATATATATATATATATATATATATATATATATATATGAAGAGTTCAGATGCAAAAGCCTCTAAATGGCATCTGAAATTTTCATCTAAAATTAGTTTTTTTTATCAGGCTCCTATATTTATGTTCAGTTATTTCACTTTAATAGCCTGGAAAAGGACCTGCACATCACAACTGAAGTAAAATTAATCAACCTAAGCAAAGGAGCTTGATAAAAATCCTAATTTTAGATGAAAATTTCAGATGGCATTTAGAGGCTTTTGCATCTGAACTCTTCATATATATATATATATATATATATATATATATATATATATATATATATATATATATATATATATAATTATGAGTGGCTTCATTGTTTACAATTTTTGTAAGTCATTCTTTTGTTATTTTCTTATGTACTGGGTCATATGGAGTGCACTGTTAACCCAATTTGTGTCAGCCATTATAGCCTTTCTGAATTTAGCAATTAAGTTTAGGCTATTTGTAACAGATCTGGCACTGTCATGCTTAGCTTTTGCACGAAGCCATATTTTTGTTAGATCTCGAAACTGCCAATGTTTCCTGCCGATGTTTCCTGTTGGGGAAAAACAGCTTAAACAAATATAGTCTGGTTTAACCTAGCATGTTTGTCTTCCAGTCTGGTCTGTAGTCTGGTTTCATGGGGTTTACAGACAGTATTCAGGTGGTTATAAACTTATAGAGTTTTAGGGCATTTTTCAGCTGGTTTGGTTGGGAGAACAACTTGCTGTCAAAGCTTAGCTAGGATGGCTGGTGACCCATTTAAACCTAAAACCATATGGTTGGTTTAATGTAGTTTTTAAAGCAAGGTTACTGTTAGAAAAGCTTGACGTTTGGAGTATTTTCCCGTCGCACAAACATTTACATGCATTTACTGAAACAACAACTGTATGAAATGTCTACAGTTTTTGAACAAAGGCACACAGATGCCCGTTGTGCGCCGTCCAGCTGTTGTCCAAGCGCGTGTAGTGGGCGTGGGGTCAAGCGTGCTACCTCCCTCAAAGTGATCTGGGTGTGGTTTAACCGGGTGCTTTTAGGAATGGGTAACACGCACTTTTTAGAAGTCACGTCAGTTTGGAAGAGGAGTTCGACCCACCTGATGATCCTTGGCTCAATCCGCTCCACATTAATTACCACATTGATCTACCTCTGACATCAACCCCATCTGCGTGCGCGCGTTTTATAATTTCTCAGCAATCGCTTTTTGTAACTTCTAGTGAATATTTTAACGGAATATTAAAGGAGTGGTACGGTCATTATCAGTCCTACATTGCACTACCGTCTTTCCCCTTTTTTATTTTTGTACGAGCATTTTTGTGAGGATGCATACCACCCAAAAGGACACCACTTATACCAAGATATTTGTCGGTGGTCTTCCGTATCATACGACGGATTCCAGTCTAAGGAAATATTTTGAAGTGTTTGGCGAAATAGAAGAAGCTGTGGTGATTACCGACAGACAGACTGGAAAGTCCAGGGGTTATGGATTTGTAAGTATTCCCACAGTGGCTGTCAAACTTAAACTTTGCGTGACAACACACTTAAATGACAACTCAGTGTTTTATAATCAAACGCACTGAGTTTTTGCAGAACGCGCGTGCTTGCTCAAATACCTACTTGTATTTCTTTAGTAAAAGGCTGCTAAAAATGGTAAACATTTTAAAAATGTTTTATTCTACCTGCATGCATTTATTTTACAGACTGATATTGAAACCTGTGTTGTAAAAGGGACAGTTCACCCCACTCGTTTACTTACCCTCGTGTTGTGGCGAGCACGAAACTTGAATAACCCAGTTCCCATTCACTTTCATTTTATGTAAAAAAAAAAAATAAAAAAAACATAACAAGAAAAAGGTATCATGAAAGTTGACCCAGACTGTTATTTCCCTTAAAAACATCCCGAGAAAGTCATACAAGTTTGGAGCGCCATCATTTTTGAGTAAACGGCGACGGCCTCTTTAAATCTAAAACATACAAAGTATATGTTCAAGCTGCTTGTTAATAATCAGAATATTAATCATTCCTGACTGAACAAATTGCACAAGTCTAAAGCAGGCCCTTGTTGGCTCAGCTGTCGAGTTTGACTAGAAGCACCCTGATAAGAGTTCCTCAGCGACTGAGTAAACAAGCCAACTTGTAATGTTTTGACCATCCACACTGCAGAAGTTAAGGGACCCTAGTGGATTTCACAATAAACCTGTTGCCTGCTTCACAAGGATATCCAAAATAAGGCATATAAAGACTTGAGTGACCTCTGTCTTTAATGGTTTTGTTAGCCAGACATCTTAAAAAATAAATAAACACCAAATAACACAAACCATCTTGTGTTTAAAGCCTCATTTGGGGCAGAGGTCACAAGGGTTTATTTAAACGAATTGAGTGAAGTCTGCAATGGCTATGTCTGGCTATTCAGTTCCAAATACGGCCATGGAAGCTTGTTTTTGTATTTATGTTACCATAATTAGCACACCCCTTTAGTTTTTAGATCATTTGTTGGTTTAATGTTGGTTTAATCTCTCATGCACCACTCTTCTCTGTTTGTTCTGTCTCAAACTAGGTGACTATGGCAGACCGTTCTGCTGCAGACAGAGCCTGTAAGGACCCCAACCCCATCATCGACGGCAGGAAAGCCAACGTTAACCTGGCTTATCTCGGAGCCAAGCCACGGGTGATGCAGCCAGGTGAGGCTACTATGCGTTGTTATAAAGAGCAAAGACATAAAGATAATATTCATGAGAAGACGCCATTGGTTACCAACTGCATCGCTCTTTTATTGACACAATGACTCCCAATAAACCCTACAAAGTTTGACTGACAAAGCGCAGATACATTTATGTTCCAACAAAAGCATAGGCATTTTTGAGTTCTGTAGTTTCTTTGTTTGTACATGCGCTGATGTTTACCGAAGGATTTCAGGTCTTAATTAATGGTAAACAGTCACTGTAAAGGAGATTAGAGATGTAATGATGTGATTAACTGTAAGCTATTGTACTTCATGTATACAGTCCCACTGACTTGGCAAACCTCGACAACACCGTAGTTCCACCAATGTTTAACTTAATCTACAGACATCTTTAGCAGCTTAGGTTGGGACTGTAACATTAGTAATATGCAAAAATGGTTAATTTGCTGTTTAATAATTGTGTGCAGGTTTTACCTTCGGTGTCCCTCAGATTCACCCTGCTTTCATCCAAAGACCATATGGGTGAGTAAGAGCAAAAATATATAAAGTATGTTTTCAGTGGTAGTTTTGAACATCAAACCAGCATTAGGACCAGTTTATGAACTCAGAGAGGCATCATAAACAAATGTATTTTTATACATTGATAATAGGGAAGACATGACGTTCAATGCTTATTCATAATTACTGAAGCTTATTTAATACTTTGCTATGATTAGATTGATGTTGAGAGTGTGCATATGTGTGTGTGTAAGTGAGTAAGAAGATCTTTTACACTGGAAACTATAGCCTGACTCAATGTTGTCTATCTTTCTCTGGTCCGACAGGCTCGATTTGGGTTAAGATAACTGGTGGTTTGAGGAATAGCTCTGAGAGCTTTGTGCAGATCTGTAGCTACAGTACCTGTAGACTCAAACACACACAAACAAGCTTGAAAAGGGTGATTACCGATGCATGTATGTTGGTTTTATTTTGGTTTGGACTTTTCACTTTTAATAGTACATAGAGCTATGTGTGTGCCTTTTTACCGTTATGAAGTGGTGTTGATAGCTTAACTGTGTGCTTTTTTTAATTTAATGGAAAAAAGGCTGGTTTTGGGCTGCTGAATTTCCGTGTTGTGGAGGAGTGATAACTTTGCCATGGAGCAAAGTGTGAATAATTTTTTTATTTTATTTGTTTCTTCACGTTTTTATTGCTGGAGCTTGTGTTTTTGCCCATTTATTTTTCTTTCTATTCACTTTTTTTGTGTTTTCTGGTGTCTTGTTATTGGAGTGAGTGCCATTTTGTTTTGTGTGCCGTTGTTGATCCCTCTTCACGTCTCCAAACATGCACGTTGCGGTTTTATTTTGCTCACTGATTGGGAGTCCTGTCACACTCACAACACAGAGACTGACACATGCTCACCATTTACCGTCCTCTCCCATCTCCATTGTGTCTGTTCATTTCTCCTCCTCCTCCAGCTCTCTCTCTCTATCTCTCCTCTGTCGTCTCTTTACTCCTTTAGCCCTATAAGGCATCCTACAGTGGATCCAGAGTCTCTAGAGTCCTGCCGTTTCTCTTTCAGTGATGATCTCCTTGTAAATCCCTTGTTGACCATTTCTGTATTAAAACGAAACCAACCAAAAAGTATAAAGGGGTAGTTTACCCAAACAAGAAATTTAAAATATACTAATTTACTCAGCCTCTTATTGTTCCTCTGTATTTTTTATTCAGCAAAATGCAATAAGAGATTGAAAACAGCATGTCTGAGGTGTTCTTTTCCATGCAGCAAAACAGGATCATTTTTATTTAGCCTATGTTGCAAGTCTTTTGAAGCCATACGATGGCTTTGTGTGATGAAAAGACGGACATTTAAGTGGGCCTAGCTATTTGCTAAAAATGAACTGCAAAAAATAGCTTATTTAAACATTGACACCAAATAAAATGGGATCTTTTGTGTCTTTTTGGTGTATAACTTAAATTTTTGTCTGTTTCTCACACAGAATTATTGAATAGGTTCTGAAGATTTGAAGTATAGATTACAAGTCAGATTTTGTCATGTTTTTATAGAGCTTCATTTGCCATTTAAAAATCACCATGTATATCTACTATATGGAAATGAACAGCTCAGATCTCACATCTTATTTTATGTCTCAGGAAAGAAAATACAGGTATCGAGTGAAATGAGGGTGAGTAAATGATAATAGATTTTTTTTTTAATTATCGGTTTATTCATTTTTTATTTTATTTTTTTTACCGCCCTGACTGCTCGTGTAAGTTTGCTGTTCGGAAGTTTGAGGTTGGTCATTTTTTTTATGTTTTGATTTGAGGTCTCTTAAGGTCACCAAGGCTGCATTTATTTAACATGTTCAAATTTTAAAATGTTACTGTATTATTTTAACTAACTGTTTTCTTTTTGTTATATTTTATTTCATTATTTGAATTTTCAGCATCTATTACTCCACTCTTCAGAGTCACACAATCCTTCAGAAATCATTTAATATGCTGATTAGCTGCTCAGGAAACATTTCTTATTATTATTAGTGTTGAAAATAGTTGTGCTGCTTAGTATTTTTGTAAAAACAATAATATATGTGTTTTTAGGATTCTTTGAGTTGAGAGTACCAAAAAAAACACACATTTGAAATCAAAATCTTTTGCGCCATTATAAAAGTACTTGCTTTAGTGTTTAGTTTTTTTTTTTTTTTTTTTATCTAATGCATCCTTGCTGAAAAAGGTATTAATTTCTTATTCATTTTACCAACCCTCAACTTTTGAACATTATCATGCCAAAGACAGAAAGACAAAGAAATAACCGTTAGATCAGCAGGCATATTAAAAAACTGGCAGGTGTTCAGTGTCCTAGTTTAATCTGTGGAGGAATCCACAGTGTGTGCGTATGTGTGTGGGTGAGCGTGTGTCTGTTTGTGACATGCATGCATGTGTTTGCAGTGTTGTGAGCCCACTGCTGTGACAAACAAATGTCTGGATGCCACAGCCCCCTGAGCGAGCCTTCGTCACATGTCCCCGTACGGCGTTAAGGAAAACAAGCTTCACCATTGTTCTGCACAAAGGCTGTAGTGCTGACACTGCAGTCGCATGAAGCTTTCTCTCGCTCTTTAACACTCTGTCTTTCTCTTTCTCCCTCTATCTATCTCTCTGGCTCCGGTCACTGTCACAAACTCGTTCTCGGCTTGGGGGGTTGGGCCGCTCCTGACATTTAGCTTCGAGATAAACTCAACAAGGCCCAACATGTGCCACATTGCCGCTGAGGTGGCACCTCCTGTCTAGCACCAGTGCATTTTTTGACAGTGTTGTCAGGAAGCTGTGTGTCAAATGAACAGTGGCATCATTTTTTGACCTTGAAGTGGTTGGAAAAGGTTGCTCAGGAGCCAAACAGTAGTCAAATTGGAACAGTGTAATATATGGGGCAGGTTTAAAATTTGCTAAGTCATGCCTGTTCTGCAACTTTTTTTGTAGAGGTTCTCATGAGCTCAGCGGTAAATAGGCCATTATCACACATAGTGTGTAAAAACAGCCTAAACAGATAATACAGGCGAATTGGTCCAAATTTAGTAGAACATATAATTTTAGTGTTCCTGTAGCTCAATTGGTAGAGCACTGCGTTATCAAGCGCAAGGTTGGGGGTTTGATTCCTCGGGAACACATGATATGTAAAAATTGATAGCCTGAATACAATGGAAGTCGCTTTGGATAAAAGCGTATGCTAAATGCATACATTTAATTTAATTACATTTAATTTTAGTTCTCTTCTCCCCGATCTTAGCTGCACAGTTGAGATCTTCACAGATGACAACAGGTGTCTTCTAGATCTGTGAAACTCAAGTCTGAAGTTGACCTTTATTTAGACACAAAACTCAAGGTTCCTGGCCTGCAGGGATCTAGATGGGTAAATTTATGTGCACTGTTGAATGGCACAATAACAAGTTATTTTAATCTCTATTTGAAAGAAACTGATAGATCGTTTTCAATGGGAGAAGGATATTTGCATAAATCATTGATTATTTGGGCTCATAGACATTAGATGCGTCTTTAATTTTCGTAAGGGCGCACAAGACAAACAGATAAAGATTTAGAAGGCAAAATCTTCTTGCATTTAGAAAATGACACTCTAGTTTGGAATGACCTAGGAAGCAGAAAATAGCATTCAGCCCTCCCTGTCACTCACACTGAAAGAGCTGCATTGACTCTGGTCTTGAGTCAGCTGCATTTTATTTCACTCAAAATGGTTGTGCAAGGTTTCTGTCATTTATCTGTAACTTGCTACTGCTTTTAGACAGCATGTTCGGTAGTATGGATCCCAATGTACTAACAACTAACAGACCAACCTAAAATTAGACCATGTTGTGATAGACATGCCCTGAGCAAGGTATTAAAAAGTATTACATTTTAACTTAGTATTTTTTTAAAGATGTGCTTTGCTACATCCATTAAGTGCTAGAAGGTTTATTGCATTTATTTGTTTGCTCTAACTTTACTGTTTAAGCTATTCTTTATTCAAGTCAAAAACATCTTTGTGACCAGCCACAGTACTTTAGCAAACCGCATAGCAATGGCCTTACAACTGCCCATTGTGACTGTTGTGTTGGTAAACTATATTTTGTAGACATATTTTGGTGCATTCTTAAAATGTATTTGATTGGTAACATTATCTTATATCTAACGACTTTAATTACTAATGTTATATATTAATTCATTAATATGTTACATTGAAACTGTGCCCCCATAAAAGTAAAAATAAATGCTCATAAGATTCAGGGCAAATATTGTCCCTTAATCGATCATTTTTAAGTTGTTTACCAATCATTTTCACACTGATACATATGTAAATCACAGAATGAATGTCTGTGTCTGATGTCTGTTCACAATATGAACCTTGTTTTAAGTGAGTGAAGCATTTTATTTAAATGAATGAATAGTCACCTGTGTCTGGTGATGTTTTTGTTGTGGTGCCTGTGCAGGATGAATGTGATCTTCTCAAAGTTTAAAAGCTGAGTGTATTTTCACTGTGTTTGAATCTTATGGTAGTCTATATTAACACAATCCCTGCTGTCACCTCAGGCTGGCAAGGCATCTATGAAAGATTTAGGAGCATCTTTGCCCTTTGACCTGAGTGAGAAAAAGGAAGGTTTTGTTTCATTCCTATCATTTATGGCATTATGTGAGTGGTTGTGTGTTTTGAGTTGATGTTGGTAATACATACTGTTGCCCCCCTTTTTTTTCTTGACGCCTGTGGTATGCTTATTTTCTTTGATTTTGGGGCAGAGGTTTTGGAGTTTGATTTTGGGGGTGGTCAGGGGTTGAGTTTTGATTGTTTTAATGGTGTGCTACAAATAGGGTTGCCATGATAGAACCATTCTCTCACTTTTTCAAACCATCTCAACAAACTCTAATTCTAGTCATAAACACCATCTTATCTAATAAGCCTCATTGTGGAAATTCCTATTCTATTTGTGCAGGTCAGAGTACATGTTGCTTCCCAACAGCCACAGATCCCTGTTTCTTTAACTCATTTGAGTTTTTCATGAGAATCTCCAACCCTAAACTCTCACAGATGTCACTGTCTTTTACAATATAGTTGTAAACTGATTTTAAAAGTTCTCGCCCGTAAATGTGAGAAGCGCTCTGAAAGTGCAACGGGGTACGTAATGAAAGGCAGAATGGGCTCATTGTTCCTGATTGCTTATTTAATCAAAACTCCCCTCTGTGTGTGCTGTCCAGCCTGAGGCTCATTGTCTAAGTGCGGAGGGGGAAACAGCCAGCAACGTCCCTTTTTGAAAACTGTCCAGCTGTCAAAGTAGCCCTGACATATTCACAATGCTCCCCTCATCTCCTCTTCGCCTCTCCTGGGTCCTGCCTTCCCCCATTTCATAGGGTGGACACAGGAGTGTTGAACGCATGTGACTTTTAACACTGATGATTCACACAGATGATCCGTTTACTTAGCATTTTAAGTTTTAAAAGGATGTTAAACTATTTTCTCCAGTCCCAAGTTATAGTACAGAAACTTTAATACAATTATATGTTGTAAAGTGTAAACAATGAGGAGCTATCAAAACATTGCTCTCTTTGTTCGAGAATCCCGACCAGTCTGACATAGCAACAGTGGCTCAACTAGTGGCATGAGCTTGTGGGAGGGGCATCTGACCAATAGCTGATGCGAATAATGTTCAGTTGGATTGAACTTGGCTTTCTAACTAAAATAGTTAAATTAAAATAAAATACCTGTCTAAGGTTTTTTTTATTTATTTTTTTTATCATAATGTAAGCACTGGCTATCAAAGCATTGCTCTGAAGTGTCTTGACCAACCTAATTTAGCAGCCATAGATGTGTATAGGTAGATCCACTTGCTTAACCAATGACTCGTGGATACATTTGGGAAAAACCTGTCTGATGACAGTAATTATTTGGTAACACTAATGGCACAGAAATTACAATTGTACAGAGAAATGTCTATTTTGGCAACCTTATATATCTAATAATCACTAGCAGGCATTTCCTTGGTGTTACTGAATTGTGGAAATGGGGTGCTTGGCCGCGCTGTGGTTGTGGTTCTGTATTTGATGTGTCCGTAATGCATTGCTAACATGCTGTCATGCTTGTCTCTCACAGGATCCCCACTCACTACGTGTACCCGCAGGCCTTCATGCAGCCCAGTGTGGTCATCCCTCACATCCAGCCAGCGGCGGCCTCTGCCACCGCGTCCTCACCTTACATCGACTACACCGGTGCAGCCTACGCACAGTACGCCAGTGCCGCAACCGCTGCAGCCGCCGCAGCCTACGAGCAGTACCCATACGCTGCCTCTCCTGCTGCAGCCGGCTACGTAGCTACCGCCGGCTACGGCTATGCCATGCAGCAGCCACTGGCCACCGCCGCGCCGGGGTCTGCAGCCGCAGCTGCCGCCTTCGCTCAATACCAGCCCCAGCAGCTGCAAGCCGAACGGATGCAATAGCAATCAAAGAGACGGACGGGAGAAGCGCAGGGAATTGACGCCCAACGACTGCTACTAGATAATGAAGAGGATGGTGACGAAAATAGTTGCTGGTTGTGGGTTGATTGCAAGAGGAGGAAAACGAGGAGCATACAGGAGGGGGATAGTAATTGATAGAGAGATTATTAGTGAGATGGGAACTCCATTGCTTTCCAACTTGCTGTGATTAAAGAAAAACAAAACAAAAGCAGACAAACAAAAAAAGATAGCAGAAAAGGACAGAATCTAGCTTTTTACTATTATCATTATTATCATGTTATCTATATTACTATAATTAATATTAGAGTAGGATATTTATTGCTAAGAGGTATGCAGCGACTAATCACTGTGGTATAGTTGCGTTGTAGATGAAACCTGAAGTCCCGATGCTGTCATTTAATGTAGGCGACCATTTTTCCGAAAGACAATTGGAAATGTCCCACATTGTTTTGATTCTAGGGCCCCTTACCTTTATATTTATTCTCATTTTTGAGGGCTCATTTTTTTCTGTCTTCTCAAGTGCATTTCTTTTTTTTTTTTCTTTCTTTTTTTTTTTTTTGTTCATCAGGGAAATGGAGCATTTTTCAGCGAATTAGAAACGTCACACTCTGCCAATCAGGGATAGTAGACCTAACTGTGGCGAAATGGAGCGAGATCCAGTGTTAGCATGTTTTATGTGTTGTGAACTACCTTTTTATCTATCTGATGCTGAATGTCCCCCCTTTCTCTGACTCCTGTATTGACCTCCTGACCTATGCAAAGCTAACAGGCCGCCAGGGGACAAAACAAAGTGCAGGAACAGGAGAGATTTTCTTTTGCTCCCCCACAATGGGCATCGAACAATTCGAAGGCACTCTCGAAAAAAAAAAAAAAAAGACTGAGATGTATTGTATTATATGCTTACAAAACACTAACATGTACACCGTTACACACAAATCTAAGTGTTAATGTCTGTCTGTGGGCGAGGGAGGATGCATAACACACACACACAAAGATGACTACATGGGGGAAAAAAAGCATGGGGCATTGCTCAGTACTAGTACTAGAATCTGGCAGCAATTGCTTTGTTGGAAGGAACAGGCACTGAAACACACTCACTCACTCACACACACACACAGTCAGATTGCTCTGGAAAGATCACTGGTGCTCGTTTATTGAGCTGTCACAGTTTCATCCCTGGACCCCTGTCCTGCTCCGGGTCTGTCAACTCTTCTTATCCTCCTAGAGAGGGTCCAGAAGCTTGAGGACAGACCTGTGCATCCTCCTGGTATCAGCGACGGATCATTATCTTGAACACGATGAGGATCCACGATAATGGAGGGGGGGGGGTTCCCTGCAAGCTTTTTACCCTATACAATGAACCGCTATCGGTCTGGTCTTTATATGTTCACTAAGAAATATGTCTGAGCACCAGCACACGTAATAAGGTCTATGTATTTCAATGAGCAACTCTTTACAGAACAGCACTATAGCGAAAGGATCCGAATCCGTGCGTACGAGGGATCTTTGTGTGCCTTACATTTGTAATGCTATTTAAAGACATCTGCTATTTAAGATATTTATTTTGAGTTGACTTATGTTGCGCTCTAAGAACACTGACTTAGAAGCAGTACTGTATGGATATAATGTATTCATCTCATGGCATATTATTATTATTATTATTATAAGTTATTGAGTAGGCTTAGTTGTAGTATTATTAACATACTCAACCAAAAATGTTGGTGTAGGACTTAAGATACAATTCTGTATGTGCACTGTACAAATCTTTTTTTTTTTTTTCTTGATACATTTGGAATTTTAGAACATGACATTAAACTTCGGCTAGTGTAATGCCTATCATATGACATTTATTTTATTGCAGGCCTGTTGTTTCGGGGCATGCTATTTCCATTTGTCATATACAGAACTGTTTAAATTACTAAAAAAAAAGGACAAAAAAAAAAAAGACCTGGCGAAACCTAAGGGACATGCTGCTTCATACACTAGAATGTATTGTCAATGTCGAGGATGGATGCTGTGCTTCTTTTGCTTTAAATATGCATCAGATGGGCTATTGTACACTGTTGAGAATTTTTATACTTGAACTCTTTCTTACAAGGGAAAATATGAAAAAAGAAGAATAACAACACACAAAAACCAAGGACTTTTTTCATTGTCACTGGATTTGGGCATGTAAAGTGTTTATGACTATTTAAATACGAATGTTCTGTAGGTAAGCCTTATTTCAGATTTTCAACATTATTTACTCTAAATGGAAATAAAAGGTTCTATATTTAAACCTCAAATGCTTTGTTCATTTGCACATGCCGGATTTTTGTCACTGTTTCCATTGGGAAACAGCTTTTGCATCTGTTGGATGGTGTGCTCGTGGTTGGGGATTGTTGTATTGTGTAACTTATTCCTTGCATTTCAAAAACAAGCATTCTAGATCATTGCTACATCACTGAGTCTTCCCGGTTCAACTTTTTGTTATTATATGGTGAATTGCAAAATATTTCAATGGCTTAAAGTGCTCATGTTTTGTTTCTTATGGTCTTTGTTTAGACAGGCGGTAGCTTTCCCACTGCAGTGACGAAGAACAAGTAGTTATGTGTTTCTTGTGGATGAAGGTGTCGTGAAAAAGAAGCAGATATTCTGAGCAAGCCAACAGTATAAACACACAGGCTGTCACTTGTCCTCGCCACACACCGAGATGCTTATTTATAACCTTGTTTATGCTGGTTTGTCAAGTGACAAATTTAACTGACCTCCTCTCTGTCTGTCCAGACATTGCTTAATAATGCTTAATTTTCTCAGTTCATTACAAGTTAAGCTCAACTGACAATTTTTATGACTCTTAATATTGATTAGCACAACAAAATAAAAAAAGGTTGTGGTGAAGGACTTGCAATGGAAGTGAATGGGCCAATGTTTTAGAGGATTTAAAAGCAGAAATGTAAAGCTTATAATTTTATAATTGCAATGATTTCTCCTGTTAAAAGAGACAGCATTTGTGGCATAATGTTGATTACCGCACTTTGCGCATTGTTAACACACACACACACACACAAATATTCTAACAGTGGAATTAAACAGAGAAATTTTAAAATTCCATTTAAAAATAAAAGAAAATGCATTATTTCCTCTGGTTAAACTGACAGCATCTGGCGTAAAATTGACTGCAATCAATCAATCCTATAACTCATCAAGGTTATGGTGAGACACTTAAAAATGAATTAAACAGACGTTTTTATAGAATAATATTTAATTTACAAAAGGACTTAAATCCCTCTATTAAAACTTGTGTATTATACAATCTGTAAAGAGGTTCAAAACATTTTTTACAGTTGTTTTAGAGGTTGTACAATTAAATTTTAAACTTCCCATAGAAAAGATTTAAGCAGTTTTTTCTCTACGTCATGTGGCTGTCACTGAAGCAGTGAGTCCCATTCATTCCATTGTAAGTGCACAACTGTAACCTTAGTTTCTGCTAAAGAAAATGAGAGGCAAGTTAAAAGAAGGCTGAATAAATGTGGTAATCAACATAACCCCACAAGTGCTGTCGATTGAGCTTAATTTGTACTGAACTGCAAATATTCCTTTAGAGATAGTTCCGTTTACTTCGTTTGTGAAATTGATTGTGTTTTGCATCATTGCAAAATGATTAAAACCCTGCATGTTTAAACAAGAGAAGGGAGACATATTGAATAAACATACATGATTAAGTGTTGATTTCAGATGGCTGTTAAATAATGAATGTGTTTGTGTAAGCACATCACCAGAATCACTAAATATAATTTAATATGACTAGTCAGGTGATGGTATGAGCACATTTGTGTATCTGTGTTGTTTGTTAACCTCATAAGGACAGATAGATTGAGCAATGTTTGAGTCAAATCGCTGTGTCATGGATCTGAGATCCACCATGTTGACCTAGTTGTACCCAGTCTTCTAATATTCAGGAGAAAGCACTTTGGATAATGACCATAAACCAGCCCTAAATTCTAATCCAGTCTACCATCCCATGTAACTCAACCCTACATTTAAATATAAACCTCACGCATGTATATCTGTACTTAAAACCAAACCAACCCAGTACCTGTATTCCTTTCAACACTGTTTCGCATATTGGAGCCCTGCGGTGGCTCAGTGAATTATTAAGGGCCTTTCTTATCAATAAAAAATGCCAAAGGGCCACCACATCTGTGCACTTGGTACTTTTCGAGGATGTTCTATTTCTGCCCGCTGTGTAACCTGATGCTAGATCGCATTTCAGTACCACTGTGACACAGCAGCGGCTGAAACTTTCCACCACACCATCACCAGGGATGCCTGTCTAACGTTGCCCATGATAGCACAGGACCGCGGGAAGAAAACCCCACCGGGAACTGATGCAGAATAAAGGCACTGATACCGACTGACAGGCAGATTACTTCATAATCTGATGTAGTGTCAAAAGTGCAATGAAGTGGAGTGTTGATAATTAGCTGCACAAAAGGTAATGGAAACTGAATAAACTAATAAACAAACGAAACAAAATGATCCTCAGTGCGGTTTATGCATGCATATTTATTCATTTGTACATTTTGTTCTATAGT